>NC_056729.1:505300469-505427969 GCF_019279795.1 Protopterus annectens
ATTTAATGATTGTGAGAATCACCAGGCTTCCTACACAAAACTTAGCACTCATGGTAGTACTATGTCAGAGCTTACTTTTCCTACCAAAGCTGCTTCAACAGGACCTGTCACTGTGCAACAAAGGGATAAGACCTGGATTACAAAGGAATGACCAAAGTTAGATTAGCAGCCAGTGATCTGAAGGAGCCATGCCAGTAGTGGGTGTATGCGGTCAATGCCAGGTCACCTGTTATATTAGGGCATACATTATCAGGCCTGCATTGAGACAGACACAATGAGAATAACAACAATACAGCCTGCATATGGGTCACAGATGTCCATTTGGCTCTGCTATGCTGGAATAGTGCAGTGTTCTTCCAGGGAGACTCTGTGCAGCAATGTATATGCTGATGCTTGTGGGAGAATGATTCACAGAAATTTTGTGTTCCAAGTGCAATGTCAGCTCCCATGGCAGTACTTCTGCATTTAAGGCAGAAAACCTGGATAATAGCCCCCTGCAACTAGTTGTCTCTTAAATGGGCAATGAATAAGCCTATTATTAATAGAAGGGCTGAGGGCTGCCAGACAGTAAGGGACAAAAAGTATAAGAAATGCTTTAACAGGAGTGTCATGAATGTGTTCTTTGGATAAAGCATTTAACTACTCAGTTATTACTCCTGTAGTATTATTTGAAATGTCAAATAATGCAAGTCTATGAAGTCAATCTGCCTTAGGGTGACATTTGGAAACTCTAAACTGTTTATGGCTACTATTTTTTACAATCTTATACCCTGTCTCTGTATTATTGCTGCTGTTATTGTAGGTAAACTTGTAGGCTCTACAAATAATGAAAGCAATGTTTATGTTTAATAACAAACCTGAATTTTCTGGCCTATAGAAATTTATGGAATGTTTGTATTACAAAAATCTGTTTCCATCTTGTATTAAGAATACTTTTCACAAGTTGGATAAAGGCTTCTTAATGGGTAAGCAACTGATCTTTCTTCTTGTAAAGGTATGCCATCCCGAATCTCTGCATACCTTTGGCAGTTAGTATAGAAGCTTCTGTCTATGAGTTGCTAATGAGGTGCTTCCTCTACACTGTGGATTCATGACCTCAGCCTCTGCTTCCAAAGTCAGTAAATCTGACCTTAACCAGGCAGTGCTCACATGATGAATCTGAAAATGGTCCATGCGATTCAGTGTTTTATGCTATGTAAAAAAGACCAGTACATTAATAAGTATGCTGTAAGCTCAGGTGTCACAAGCAAGTGATAGTGGTAAGTCTATATTCGTGTAGAAATGACTTATTACGATTCCATTTTTAGAGTCCTTGAAAGCATTATTTTCCAGTCTTTTCTTTTCAATGGCAGATTTAATTTCAGCAGCTTATACAGTGGTGTTAACATTGTACTTGGTCAACACACACTTTCCAAACTTTCCATAGTACTTGATCAAGGAAAGAAAAAAAATGCAACACTCATGCATTTTGGCTTGTGGAAGTTTCTGAATGGAAGTCCTCATGAATGTCCGTCACATTTTCTATAGAAAGAACATCCCGTTCCTGCCTGGAGCATGGTCTATATATTCTATGTATTATTTACCAAACTGACACTTTCATCATTTATTTCTCATACTGTGATCCTGCAGTCATTACAACATCTTATATAATTTCCTGGGAAGCTCACTTTCTGTATTCCCAATTATCAGCAAATTGTGCAAATATGTGCATGAATTCAGATGCTTAAGTAAGTTTTCTAATACCGTGTTCTGTCAAACATTTGCTGCAAAACTTACATCAAGTGGTTCTTTATTATACATAGAAAATCCTCTGTCATCACATAAATCATCAATACATGCTGATAAGCAGTAAAATCAAACAATATAAGTTTTGTAAATAGCATAAGGCAGACAAAACTACATAAGGATGATATGAGTATAAAATCTGAAAATTCAGATTTGTACATAATATAAGGAATATGGGTTCCAATTAGAACGATGAAAAAGCATTTTGTCTAATGCGTGTTCATCAACACCTAAAGAGCAAACAGGCAAAACAGCGAAGCGGCTGTTCGGCAAATTCTTTCCCTGGGAAAGAAGTTGCTTGACAGCTTCATTGCTTTGCCATGTTCTGCACTGTAGTATGGTCTCAGGGATTCCCTTATCCGGTATAGCTCCCGAGCGTGAATTTGCAACAGTTACTGACCTTAGGGTTACGGTGCGGGTTAAGGTAAGTGCATATGTATGAAAGTGTTTACTTTTTTGTTGTTTGCGTTAGATGTATAGTTGAGTTAAGTGCATATGTGTTTTAAGCTGTTTACTTTTGTTTTGGGGGATAGAATTAGGGTTAAGATAAGTGTGTATGTGTTTGGAACTGTTTACTAAATGTGCAACAGTTACTGACCTTAGGGTTAGGGTGCAAGTTAAGGTAAGTGCATATGTTTTAAAATGTTTACTTTTTGCATTAGATGTATGGTTGAGTTATGTGCATATGTGTTTTCAGCTGTTTACTTTTTTTGGGGGGGGTAGAATTAGGGTTAAGCTACGTGTGTATTTGTGTGGAACTGTTTACTGTTTTTTTTTTTGTTTTTGGTTGGAACACTAATTTCTTTCCCTAGGAAAGAAATAGCTGTTCTGAGGTGTCGACATTTTCAGCTTTCATTGAAAAAGGGTCGATGAAACATCATTCGCTGTTTTAAGCGTTCAATGTTTTAATGTAGACCCAGGAATATAGCATAATAGAAGAGGGAGTAAGTGATATGATCAAACAGAAGGTATTGCAGATAAGACATCTTTTGGAATTTACAATTAAATAATTGATATTACATCAAAGATCTTTCTATTACTTATCATTTAGGCCTAATCATGAGCCTTTGGAAAAAAAGATCAAACAAAATAAGTATAGTTTTTGACTATCCCTCTTCAGTGTATGCTTTGTTATTATACATAGTTTTTCTTACCCCGTCTTCCTGATATGCAGTCAGGACTGTCCTTCTATATTTCCCAGTTAGTGGGGATGCATTTCTTCTCTTAGGAAAGCAGTTAACTATGTGAAATCGTTGTTGTCAAACTGAACTTATTTACCACAGTCTAGTTAGTACTACGTCAGTGTTGTGATATCATGTGACATTATGAATTCCACAGCAATTCTAAGCAGAGCTTTCTGTAGCCATCGAGAAAAACAACTTAGGAATATGTCTGTGTGTGTTAGTGTATGGTTGAGAGGGTTCAGCAGTCTGGTTTATCCCATAAACAGAGATAACATTAAAATGTGTATGCAAAAACTGGACCCAAAATGTTCAATGCATTTCCCAAGTGAGTTAGCAGTGCACATGTTTGATTCTGATCATACTGTTACTTAATGATGTATAATCCTTTATTTACAGTGATTCCTGGATTCTACTTTAGATGTCTCCAGTAGTATTTCAAGGACAGAATGAATCTTCATCACTTGAATGATGTATATTCTGCATGACTGCCATGATGGAATTTTTGTAAGTTCTATTTCTTTCTGAAAATTTCACTCAGGGTTTGTTTGAAGTCTTGTCTGTCTCTGATGTCTCTAAAGGAGAGCAGTTCTGTAGGTGAGTGCCCTTCCCTGTACAATTCAGAGACGGTCTGTGCTGCAACTGTAAAAGTGAAAATCAGTTTACAACATTGTATGTCAGTTACTTCATAACTGCCTTGAAGATATATGTATCTTCTTTCAGATAAGGAAATTGTTTTGTGTTGATATGGCTAGATACCTGGTGGTGTGAACCTTGTCTCTAAATGATTGCCACTGTTAAAGTGACACCCTGACCCCATGTGTAAACATGGGGAAGAAAGGGTTGCGGATGGTTGGATGGATAGCACTCCTTGTGAGTGAGTTATGCAGTTTTACTTAAATAACAAAATCATTCCATAGATGTGAACTGGGTTCCAGTGTTATTCCCAATATTTCCAGTTAAACCATTGTAAGACATAAGCAGTAAAAAGTACTTTCAGATGACCAGCTGTAGACTGAGATGTGAGCTGAAGCATATAAAAACAGTGTATCCATGTTGGGTTTTGGGTATGTATCATTTAATCTAAAGTTCATTCCGTCTAAACTCATTTCATCAAAAAGTGTTGGAGTCTATTGAAAGTATCTGATGGTGTCATTGTTTATTGTAGGAATTAATATGGAAGTGAGTCTATCAGAGTATGTGTGGGCTGCAATGGTCAGCATCATGTTGTGCTCCCACTGAGTATATGTGGGCTGCAATGGTCAGCATCATGTTGTGCTCCAGCAGAGTATGTGTGGGCAGCAATGGTCAGCATCATGTTGTGCTCCCACAGAGTATGTGTGGGCTGCCATGGTCAGCATCATGTTGTGCTCCCACAGAGTATGTGTGGGCTGCAATGGTCAGCATCATGTTGTGCTCGCACAGAGTATGTGTGAGCTGCAATGGTCAGCATCATGTTGTGCTCCCACAGAGTATGTGTGGGCTGTAATGGTCAGCATCATGTTGTGCTCGCACAGAGTATGTGTGGGCTGCAATGGTCAGCATCATGTTGTGCTCCTGCAGAGTATGTGTGGGCTTCCCTAGTCAGCATCATGTTGTGCTCCCACAGAGTATGTGTGGGCTGCAATGGCCAGCATCATGTTGTGCTCCCACAGAGTATGTGTGGGCTGCAATGGTCAGCATCATGTTGTGCTCCCACAGAGTATGTGTGGGCTGCAATGGTCAGCATCATGTTGTGCTCCCAGATATGTAGCTGGTTCTATTTTTGCTCCGGTGTGTGTGTGTGTGTGTGTGTGTGTGTGTGTGTGTGTGTGTGTGGTGTTTTATTTTTCTCAGAGGTTGTACGACCATAGAGTTAATATATATAAGGATGGGAGGGGGCAAAGCCCCCAAATGGGGGATGCACAGAGGCTTGCAGACTCTGGTGGGAGAGGAAATGACACAACTTTTGTATTCCAAGTGGGATTTCAACTCCCTGGGGCAGCAGATGTGCCTTTAAAGAAAAAAAAACTGATGGGTGCCTGAATAATAATCCCCTGCAACTTGTTTTCTCTTTAATGGGCAATGAATGAAACTATTAGTTATAGGAGGGCTGATGGCTGACAGACGGTAAAGGACAAAATAGTTTACAAGATGCTTTAACAGGAATGCCCTGAATGTGTTCTTTGGACACATCATTCCCTACTCTATTACTACTTCTGTAATAATCTGAGAATGTCAAGTAATGGAGCACTATGGAGTCCATCAGGCATAGCGTGACCTTTGGAAACTTTCTAAACCATTTCTGCAAGGTTTGCATTATTATACTCTGCCTTTCAATTATTGCATTTGCCATTGTAGGCAAACTCTTAGGCTCAACAAATAAGGTAAGGAAATTTCATGGTGAGTAAGCAATTTGAATTTTCAAGTCCACAGGAACTGATGCAATAAAATAATGCATATATTAATACTGTTTCCTTCTTGTTTTCAGAATATTTTTTTTCAACATGGAGAAAGGCTTCCTAATGGGTAAGTAGTTCCATTTCATCTCCTGAAAGCATGTCATCTTGAATCACTGTATCTATATCACATTTAGTGCAGAAAATTCAAGCTGTTAATGAGATGATTCTAGACGGTGGTTTCATACCCTCAGTATTTGAGTAGTCTGCGAATATGAGATTAACTAGACGGTTCTCCCAAGATGAGTTTGAAAATGATCCATGTTGATCAGTGGTCAATCCTAGTTAAAAACAAAACAACTTGGAAAACTAAAATAAAACAAGAAACAAGTCCAAAAGCCAAAAAGTAAAATGCCGCTTCTTAATAGGAAAATAATAAAATTTATTGTGAGTGTTTTCGTCCGCTTACATTGAAGGAACTTCTTCAGATGTTAAAATCAGAACAATTCACAGTTTAAATAGTCAAAGGTTGATGACATCATACACCTCCCATTGTACATAGTTCAAAATTCAAGTAAACCTCCCAGTCAAATGCAAAATAAAATATAATATAATATACTAGTATATGTAAAAAACACCTATAAATAAGTCATTTCCTGATTTTTTGATCAAGGCTTTTAGTTTTAAAATACATTTTAAAGAACATGAGTCATTCAATCCTGGGTAGGAAAATGCATTGTTTTTTAGTTGCCAAAGCAACTCTCTCTCCTTGAGCCTTAAAGCCCAAGGGCCCCCCAAGATTAAAATCCACTTTTTCAATAATAGTGTAAAGAAAGGAGTGGTTAGTGTGTTCTAGGATGTGTTTAGCCAAGGCATTATTTTTATCTTGCCAACTAATACTATATTGGTGCTCATATATCCTCTGTTTAAAGTGCATTTCTGTCTTTCCTATATAGATAGCAGAGCATTGTTTGCACCTTGCTAGATATATGACCCCTCTTGTGTCACAATCAAATTTCCCTCCCAGAGTGTGTTTAACATTCCCAATAGTAAAGGAAGAGATTGTTTCTACGTATTTACAAAAGGAGCACCTTCCACATTTTTTCATACCCTTGTTGGGAACGTAAGGAATAATCTCCTTTCTTAGTAAGGCTTTTAAGTTGCACCTTTTCTAAAAGTGACTTTGGGCCCTGACACTAATCTATTCCTCAAACTCGCATCATCATTAATCATGGCCCAATTTTTGTTCAAAATCTCTCAAAATCGTGGCATCACTTGAAAAGACTGTTGTAAAACTAATATGGTAATCTAATTTCATCCCCTTTTCTATAGAGCAATTTACCAAGGTCAGTTGTTCATCTCCCCCTTCAATTCCTCTGTTTAAAATAGGTTGGAAGTGACCTGTTTTCCTTTTTCTCCTCACTTCTGTTATGATGTCATCTAATAGAGTGAGGGGATATCCCCTCCTTGTAAACATCTCTTTCAGATTTTTACACTCCACATCAAAATCCACATCCAGTGTGATCATTATTGCCGCCCTAACCAACTGGCCTTTTACAACAGCCTTTATCTGATGGAAGGGGTGGTTACTGCTAAGGTGAAGGAAGTCATTAAATGACACCTCCACAAATGACAACAACGTGATTGGGAACCTTACACTGCTTATACAACAACCCACCAACTGTGTTGACGATTTAGCTAGAAGGATTGCCAACAATGAAGCATCATCGGCTCCTATTGTCAGCCAAAACCTCCTTTGTTCAAATATGTTAAACCAACTGAATGGCATTAACCAAGGTAATTTGTCTCTTAGTACCATCTCTTCAGGTCCCTTAACTAATTCTCAAACTGTACATGAAGGGACAGCCCTTGGTCTAAACACTGGCCTTATTAATGCTGGGACTAGTAACAATCATGTTAATGACACTGCCACTAACATTTCTCATCTCAATGACTGGCTGAATGAGGGTACTACATTTAGTTTTCAGCACAATGATGAAAATAACCGGAATTGGACAACGAGTGCTGTACAAAGCGAGAATATTATTGTAACCAACCTGAAGGAGTTTGATGTTAAGCTCACGAAATTTAAGAAACTCCAACTTGAAGTAGCTTACCTCAGGGAACATATTCAGTGGCAGCACATTTCCCGGGGTCTTAGACAGTGGTGGTATCCAACTGGTCTTATAAAAAACTCTCCCTTCCATTTGGACTTAATAAAATTGTTTGACAGGCAAGGGACTGAGTTTGTGGAAATGCTTGTCAAAAACTTCTTCTTCTTCTTCTTTCGGCTTTTCCCGGTTGGGGTCGCCACAGCGGATCACTGTCCACTCATGATTGGCAGTGGAGTTTTACGGTGTCGAGTTGCCAGCCTGGCACCCAACCTTCCACAGAAGGCACACACACGCTCTCATACCTAGGGCCAATTTAGTGTCCAATCCACCTACACTATTTTTTTACAAATGGATGGTTTAAAAACTGAGCTTAATTTACTTGAATAGAAGATCAAACCTGACTGTAATTTTTTAAGATACAAGTTTGAATTTTGTCATATTTATACTAGCATTGAAGCTGCCACTGACAAATTGAAAGGAGGAAAAACTAATAAACTGGAAAGGGACCAGAAGGAATATGAATCCGGAACAGCTTATCCACCCCCACCTATTTCACAACAAGCGAACACCTTAATCCTTCCCAACACAATGTTCCACCAATTCAACCTCTAATGAACTACAGACTGAGACAATGGATAATATAGTAGATGAAGAAGAACTAGACACCCCTGGAGGTTGGAATAATTGACTAAGAAGTAGGCAACCACAGGAAAATGGCGGATCTTACTCACAGAGTTTTTTGGAACGGCCAGCAACAGCAAGCGAGCAGATCCCAAGGCAACAACCAGTGGAATCAATGAACCAGGAGGGAAAACCGACAAAGGAGGTAGCAGAGTGTTGATGGAGCGGAGGGTCCAATTGATCATGTCAGTGTCTGCACAAACATAAAAGGTGACTTTAAAATATATAATTACACCACACAGGTTGTAAAACCTGGTTTGATTGAAACACTTGCAAAAGGATTTACTTTTGTCCTTTCTACAAGGGCTAATCTAGCCAGGACTTTATTAGATTTGAAAGTGCATGCTCGAAAATTAAACCTTCAACTGCTTTTGGGTAATAATCTCCCAATACTATCAGAGTTTAGGATATATAGCCTTTTTAATCTCCCATTGCAGGCAACTGTAGGGTTCTTTGAAAAAAATCTGTGAGGCAGATATAAGACACTTACTGAGTACACCTATGGGCAAACATAAAGGCAGAAATTTAACAAAAAGAGAAATTCAGGACATTATTGATTTAAAAATGTCGGGAGTCAGAGTTATGTGACCTGATAAAGGGGGAAGGGTTGGCTTTTATGAAACAGGCTGAGTATAAAACTAATATTAAAAAAATGCTCGAGAGTGAAGCATATGAACGTGTTTCATTAAGTGAAATGAATGGGGCTTACCAGCGCTTGAAAATTGCTATTAATGATTTATTTTTGGAGGGTTACATTGACATAGACACACTGAATTACTTAGACATGACAACACCTATTACACCTATACTTTTGGGATCCCCAAAATAACATAAAAACTTAAACACCCCCCCCCTTTTAGACCCATAATTGATGGAAGAAATTCCATCACTTACGGTTGTACCAAGTTTGTGGATTCAAAGCTAAAAAAATACCTCAAGCCAGAGGCACAAATTTGTAAAGACTCCTGGAATTTCCTACAAACATTAAACAATTTGGAATTTAATCAAGATTACAATTTTGTGACAACAGATGTCAAAGACCTTTATACGGTCATCCCACAAAACACAGGGTTGGACTGGGTAAGGGAATTCCTTTTGGATAAAGGAGCACCAGGTGAAGAAATTGATTTAATTATCTACCTTCTGAATTTAATATTATCTAACAATTTATTTTTATTTAATGATGAACTATTTTTGCAAAAGACAGGTGTGGCGATGGGGTTCCCCTGTGGTGGTACTTTTGCTAATTGTGTCATGCCCACTGGGAGAGGCACTTATTATTTCAGCATGAAGTGTTTAAGAGCAGGGTACACTGGTATACCAGGTACCTTGACGACATGTTTCTAATATTTAAGGATAATATAGGAGAGGTCGAAAACTTTATTGGCATTTTATCTAATATGACCCCCATTTTGGAGTTTACATATCATTTTGAGACAAAGGCAATCTCCTATTTGGACATGTGGCTGGTTAAGGACACAATGAATAATAGGTACACTGCTAAGATATACGTAAACCAACTTATTCTAATGACTTCCTTCACTTTAGCAGTAACCACCCCTTCCATCAGAAAAAGGCAGTTGTAAAAGACCAGTTGGTTAGGGTGGCAAAAATGATCACACTGGATGTGGATTTTGATGTGGAGTGTAAAATTCTGAAAGAGATGTTTACAAGGAGGGGATATCCCCTCACTCTATTAGATGACATCATAACAGAAGTGAGGAGAAAAAGGAAAGCAGGTCACTTCCAACCTATTTTAAACAGAGGAATTGAAGGGGTTGATGAACAACTGACCTTGGTAAATTGCTCTTTAGAAAAGGGGATGAAATTAGATTACCATATTAGTTTTACAACAGTAAACAACAGTACTGCGGTGGTGGTGCTGCAGTAGCATTGTCGCCTCACAGTAAGACGTCCTGTTCGATTCTCAGCTAGAGCGTTTTCTGTGTGGAGACATGCGTGAATGGGCGTACCTTCGTTGAAGGCTGTGCATCAGGATCGGCAACTCGGCATGTAAAAATCTACTTCCAATCATTAGCGGACCGGAGTTCCGCTGTGGCGACCCCTAACTGGGAAAAGCCGAAAGACACAACAACATTAGTTTTACAACAGTCTTTTCGAGCGATGCCACGATTTTGAGAGAGATTTTGAACAAAAATTGGGCCATGACTAATGATGATGCAAGTTTGAGGAATAGATTAGAGTCAGGACCCAAAGTCACTTTTAGAAAATGCTGCAACTTAAAAGCCTTATTAGAAAAGGAGATTAGTCCCCACGTTCCCAACAAGGGAATGAAAAAATGTGGAAGGTGCTCCTTTTGTAAATACATAGAAACAAGCTCTTCCTTTACTATTGGGAATGTTAAACACACTCTGGGAGGGAAATTTAATTGTGACACAAGAGGGGTCATATATCTAGCAAGGTGCAAACGATGCTCTGCTTTCTATATAGGAAAGACAGAAAGGCACTTTAAACGGAGGTTATATGACCACCAATATAGTATTAGTAGGCAAGATAAAACTAATGCCTTGGCTAAACACATCCTAAAACACACTAAACACTCCTTTCTTTACCTATTATTGAAAAAGTGGATTTTAATCTTGGGGGTGGGACCTTGGGCTTTAAGGCTCGAGGAGAGAGAGTTGCTTTGGCAACTAAAAAACAATGCATTTTCCTACCCCAGATTGAATGACTCATGTTCTTTAAAATATATTTTAAAACTAAAAGCCTAAATTAGGTAAAAAATCAGGAAATTATTTATTTATAGGTGTTTTTATACATATACTAGTATATTGTATTATATTATATTATATTATATTATATTATATATTATATATTTTATTTTGCATTTGACTGGGAGGTTTACTTGAATTTTGAATTATGTACAATGGGTGGTGTATGATGTCATCAACCTTTGACAATTTAAACTACAAATTGTTCTGAGTTTAACGTCTGAAGAAGTTCCTTCAATGTAAGCAGAGCTCACAATAAATTTTATTATTTTGCTATTAAGAAGCATAGTTTTACTTTTTGGCTTTTGGACTTGTTTCTCAATCCTAGTTAACAAAGACAAATTAATAAATATGCTGTAAGCTAAGGTATTACAAACAAGTGATACTGGTAACTCTTGACTAGTGTAAAAATAGCTTATTACAATTTAATAGATTTTATTGTTCCTGAAAGCACTATTCTCAAGACTTTTCTAATCCTGTGGCATGTTATATTTCAGCAGCCTATACAGTGCTGTTAACATTGTAATTTGTAGACACAAAACTTTCCACAGAATTGATCAAAGCAAGACAAAGGCTATACCACTTGTGCATTTTGGCTTGTGGAAGCTTGTGAAGGGAGGACCTCATGAATGGCTTTTATATCTCCTATAGAATGACCATCCATTTCATGTCTGAAACATGGTCTATACATTTTATGTACAATTTTCCAAACTCACAATTTCATCTTTTATAGCTCATATTAAAGTCTTGCAGCATTTAAAAATCTTATAACATTTCCAGAGAGGCTCACTTTCTGTCTTTCCAGTAGTCAGTAAATGTACAAATATGCAGCTGAATTCAGATGCTAAAATACATTTTCCAGTGTATTCTGAAAAACAGCTTGTGGAAAATGTACACCGAGTAGTTGTCTGTTATATAAAGAAAAAAGTCTTGGATATTAATCATTAACTTTTATAATCATCCCTTAACACTTGTTGATGGAAGCCGCTGTGGTGCAGTGGTAGCATTGTTGCCTCACAGCAAGAGGTTCTCCTGTTCGATTCTCAGCTGGAGTGCCTTCTGTGTGGAGTCTGCATGTCCTCAAAACAGTCGAGTGGCGTTTGAAAGACATGCATGAATGGGTGTGCCTTCGCTGAAGGCTGAGTGTCGGGCTGGCAACTCGGCACCATAAAAATCTACTGCCAATCATTATCAGACCGGAGTTCCGCTGTGGCGACCCCTAACCAGGAAAAGCCAAAAAGACAAACATAGTAACACAAATGGTAGCTTGACCAAGAGCAAGGCTATTAGGAATAGCCCACACAGTGTAATGAAATAAATATGCAAGTACTCTCAAAACTTTAATATCTCTCCACACATCAGCCACAATGAAAGGTTTAAATATATTTAGTAATAAATAATAAAAGAACAACACAATACTAAATATATATTCACAGTGACTGCAAAGTTCAAAACGACAGGAAATATTTAAAACAACATTGCAGGATAGTCTCAAATAAATAAAGAAAAATATATAAACTAAGTTTCACTATATTCCTGGCTAAATCTAAGAGAATTACTATAACCTAAGAACTTACTAATAGAGCAAGGCAGATATGGTGAATGGTTTTAATGTTGTTGTCAGGTCCAAGGCAGAATGTAGAATGGTCTGTCTCACTAAAAGACTTCTCAAATTAATATCTAGAATGTTACTGCTGGGATAGCTTGCAGAATGACATCACTTCTTGTCATCTGACCCTAGTTCCCAGGCAAAACAACCATTGATGAAGCTTGCAGTATTTAGCATCTACCTGTAAAAATAGGGTCTATATTATATAGACGAAAAATCAAAATGTCGAACGCTCACATGAGCGTAAATGCAGAAATTCAAAATCACTATTGTGGGGGGCTGTGCCCCCCCACACCCCCCACTAAATATATATTCCAACTCTGAGATCATACTACAGTGAGGAAAGGGCAAATATTCTGATCCTCACTGTACTGCAATCCAAAAAAATAAACATCGAATTTTTGCATTTACGCTCATGTGAGCATTCAACATTTTGACTTTTTGTTAATCTAAAGTAGACCCTAAAAATATATAGACAAGGGCTTCTCCTCAGATCTCTGGCAGATGCTGGAAGTCATAAAACAATTGCATTCCTTCATGCTTTAAAGACTAGTAACTAGTTCACCCTAAAATAATACAGAAAGTTTCCTAGTACAGGCAATGTGTTTCTTACTGCATTGAAAACTGAAAGATACAATTTTTTATGGCCTAGTCATTAAGTAATTTAATTCCAGTTATTTTTCTGAAGTTTGCTGGACTGACGTTATATGCATTTAAACAATTACAATAATGCATGTACATTTCTGTTCTCTTCCATGAGGACACACTGTTGATCCATTTTAAACACAAGCATTTTACAAATACCTTTTCAACAAACATGCCTGTAAAAGCAGTTTGATATACACATGACATTCAGTTCTAATACATTGGTACACAAGTATCTTATATACATCAATTCAATATTCACCAATGACATATAATTATTTACAAAATTCCAGCTAGCTGGGCTGGCAGAATCCCTGAAAATGCAACATGTTTTATTGAAAAGTTAGATCTTTTTATAAAACATTTGAAAGTCTTTCCCTTAATATCTGTTGATTCTGGGAATTAAACAAAACAAACCGGAGAAATGAACATCATGGGCTCCAACCAAAACTTTTTATTAGTGCTTTCATCCACAAAAAAATGATTTACATGAACTTCATCAGATAAAGCTACTACAAAGCTAGAAATTCCTTTATATCAAACAAAGAACAATCACATTTCCTTCCATTTTCATCACCCATGCCCTCCCCTTCTTTTTAATATTAATGAAAAATATAATCTGAAGTTAAAAACACTAACAGCAAAAACCTTATTAAAATATCAAAACTAATTAACATATAAATTATAACAATATTTTCACATATTTTCTTCAGTCTAAATAAAGAAAATTACTAACTATAAAATACTTAAAAATTCATTAAAAATAGATAGGACTAGAACTCTTCACGACTACATACAGACACATATAAGTACATAGCCTCTCTCAAAATGCATAATATCAGTAACAAAAACAGTTGAACCCAAATTATCATTTCAGTTCATCTAGTCAGGGCTTTTAATTTAAGACAACAGGATATAGAACAGTAATCATTCAGTCCAAGGTACTTATGAGCATTTAACTTAAGCTGCCAAATAAGCTCTTTTTTTTTCCAAAAAAAGATTTTCAGGACCCCCTCTAAATCCTATTCTAACAGTATGATGGTTGTTCTATATCCTGTCTTCTTAAATTAAAAGCCCTGACTAGATCAACTCAAATGACAATGAATTTTAGAGTTTAATAAGTAAGTACATTTTTTATTTAGATTGAAGTAAATATGTGACAATATTGTTATAATGTATATGTTATATGTTAATTTGTTTTTATATTTTTAATAAGGGTTTTGCTGTTAGTGTTTTTAACTTTGGATTATATTTTTCCTTAATATTAAAAAAGGGGATGGGTGGCTGATGAAAATGGAAGGAAATGTTGTGATTGGTGTTTGTTTGATATAATAAAGTAATTTCTAATTTTGTAGTAGCTTTATCTGATGAAGTTTACATAAAGAATTTGTTGTAGATGAAAGAGCTAATAAAAAGTTTTGGTTGGAGCCCATGGTGTTCATTTCTCTGGTTTGTTTTGTTTATTTCTCAGTTTGTTGGTATTTTTACATTTTCCATTTTTGATTCTGGGAATTACCAGGTTTCCTTCACAAAACATAATGCTTATGGTTGTACTATGTCAGAGCTTCCTTATCCACCATAAGCTTCTTTAACATGAAAATGGGATTTAGCCTCAACTACAATGTATTTATTTATTTATATAGTTTGCTTTTATTTACTGGGTCTGTTTCACTGGGTTTAGTCAAAAAACTTTTTTCACTGCAGGCCTGAGGAGAAATGCTCCAACATATTAGAAATATTTTTAAAAAGACATTCAGTAGTTGCATGAAGAGACATTAAGTAAAATACATTAATAATTACTCATACATTTTCTAATTAGATTATCAACATATGAAATAAAGGCACCTGTTACAATATAAAAAATTCCATATGCATTTCTTAGATGTTGAACACTGAGCATTTGAAGGTTTCTGTGGCAACTAATATGTCTGAAATAAATAGTGTTATCCACACATGTACTTTAGAGAGGTTGTTAAAAATACTTTGCAAGTTTGTATGGTATATATAAAGGCCATGGGGGGATTGTGAATAATGTAGCAGTGATAAAGGAGCTACTGGAGATATTCTGTCTGGTGTTTGACTATGGTGAGTTGGGCCTGGGCTTGGGTAGATGTCACAGGTCTATATCAGAACATCAAAAGTTCATACTTTCTAATGTTCTTACATCAACCCCTATTCAGCGAACGCTGAAAATAGCGAAATGACAGATAACCAAATTTTTTCCTAGGGAAAGAATTTGGTTGTCCGTTTCTGTCGTTTTGCTATTTTCAGTGCTGTGGTGGAAAGTTACGGGTCGGGTTCGGGTAAGTGTGCGATTGGGCGTGGGTTATGTGAGTTAGGGTTAGGGCGCGAGGGAGGTATGTGTGCGACTGTGTGGACATGAGGGTTAGGGCGGGTTAGGTGAGTTAGGGTTAGGGATCAGGTGAGGTGAGTGTGCGATAGTGACGGACCTTGGGTTAGGGTTTGGGTTAAGGTAAGTAGATAGTTAGTGGTGTTTGTACAGTTTAGTGTAGGGTTAGCTGTAAGATTTTGGGTGTATGTGTATGGATTGCTGTTTGTTGGTGTGCTTGTGTTGTATGTGTTTTGGAACAGCAAATTTTTTTCCCTAGGAAAAAATTTACTGTTCTGAATGTTTAATGTTGTCAGTGTTTGCTGATTAGGGGTCGATGTAAGAACATTCAAAAATGTGAACTCTCGATGTTCTGATATAGACCCTATGTCACCACTAAGTTTTATGGTTATGGAGGTGTGATAGTGTAGGTAGAGACATTTTTGTCTTATTTTATGTTTAATACCCAATTTGTGAGTAAATAGCTGTTGCTTTGGATAATTGTACTTCATTGGAATGATATATGAGTGCTGATACAGGTAGCGTGTGACTGATATATGAGGTTTAAAGGTGTTTTGCTTGGAGGACACAATACAAGAGTTTTATTGGATTATTAGGCTAATGGATGTTGATAGGATGTAAAAAAATGACCAGGGTTAGATTACCAGTCCAGGATATTAAAGAGCCAACCAGCTAAGGTGGGAGCATATGGTCAGTGCAAACTCTCCAATTGTAGTAGGGAGGGAGAGACTTGATCTACTAGAAGACAGATGTGATGAGTATAACAGCAATACAGCCTGCATATGGGCCACATATATGCATCTGGGTCTCTTTAGCTGCAATAGTGCAGTATTTTTCCAGGGGGAACTATGTGCATCTATGTACATGCTGACTGTGGTGGGAGAAGGCATCACAGAACTCTTGTGTTCCAAGTAGGATGTCATCCCCCAGGACAGTACTTGTGTATTTAAGGCAAAAAAACATAATGGCTACCTGGATAACAGTACCCTGCAACTGGTTCTGTCTTTAATTGATAATGAATGAACCTGACAGTTAAAAGAGGGCTGATGGCTGATAGGCAGTAGGGGACAAAAAGTATAAAAAAAAAATTAATGCTATTGTCCTGAGTGCGTTATTTTAACAAGGCATTTATATACTTTATTATTACTTCTGTAGTATTATTTGAAAAGTCAAGTTATGGCTCTCAGCTGAGTCCATCAGCCTTACCATGTCCTTTTGAAACTCTCTAGACTCTTTGTAACTACTAGGGTAACAATATTATACTCTGTCTCTGAAATAGTACAGCTGCTATTGTAGGTAAAAATTAATACAACTGCTTCCTTCTTATTTTAAGAATATTATTCCCTTGCTGGAGAAAGGCTTCTTAATGGGTAAATAATTAATCTTTCATCTCCTGAAAGCATAGCATCTTGAATCACTGCACCTCCCTCAGTTTGTGCAGAAAATTCAGGCTTTGAGCTATTAATAAGTTGCTTTCTGTAGATGGTGGTTTCATACCCTCAGCCTGTGTATACACAGACTTTCCACAGTAATTGATTAAGGCTAGAAACAAAACCGTAACTCTCATGCATTTTGGTATGTAGAAATGAATGGCTTTCACATTTTTGTTTGAAGCAATATCCCTTCCCAATTTGGAACAATAGTTTATATAGTCTATATACGATTTACAAAACAGATTTTCAGCTTAAATTTCTTATATTCTTGTGGCATTTACAGAATCTTACATAATTTCCCAAGATGCTGACTTCCTGTATACCCAATAATCAACAATATGCATATGAGCTGAAATGCTTAAAAGAGTTTTGCATTGAATTCTGATGAAGCTGGTAGAAAACGTACAAGTGGTTGTCTATTATAGACAAAAGGCTCTGTGCATTTTAATCACCACATATGTTTTAGAATCAACAAGGCTTGATAAGCATTGAAATCCAGCAATACACTTTTATATAACATAAGACAGAAAAAAATGATGATAACACTATATAAGCAGAAAATTCAGATTTGAATATAACATAAGGAAGCTAACGTTAAAGAATAAGTAAACAGACAGCAGGTATGGTAGATAACACATCATTTGGAACTGGCAATTTATGAAATCATAATCATCAAAGGTAATCATACTATCTTTTCACAGAGGTAATACTTAGGAAACTGGGCCTAAACATAAACCTTAGACAAATAAGAAAGATGAAAGTAAGCTCACACTCTCACCTTGAAACATAAAAAAATCAGAAATGTTACGTACTATGTGTAAATTTTCATACCACTTCTCCTTCATATGCAGTCACATCTATCCTTCTGTATTTTCCCATTCAGCGGGATAAATTTCTTCTCTTAGGAAAACAGTTAACTGACTGAGATCCTTGTTGTGAAAGTGTCCATTCTTACCACAGTCTAATCGGTACTATATTCTAGAATCCTGCTGACTGATGTGTCAGTATTGTGACATTGGGTGGTACTCATAGTCTGGTAGTTCACACATATGTAGTGATTTATATGCGAGAAGTGCCTCTACATACATGTAAATAAGCTAAGTGCAGTGCATTTATGATAAATAAGAAAAATCACAGGTATATTAAAGAACATGCCCACTAACATCAAAAGACTAAACTTTCCAAATTCAAAGGTTCAGCAGATGAGAAGGACTATGCGAATAACTTTATTTTATTTTTATTTTATTTTATTTTATTTTACATTTGTTAACCAGTACAGTGCAACTGGATACATGTCCATTTTCAGCAGAGGCCCGGGGAGAAAAGCTCCAACATCACATTACATATATGAGAGAACAAATAAGTAGCCTAAACACATATGATTTCTATGACGGAAATACTTATGAGCAAATTTACAGTAATTATTTAAAAGATTTTGTTGTATATATTACATACAATGCCATACATTTTTCAGTTTTGATTTCCCAATGTGGGCATTAGTTTAATACAGTATATGTCATTGAGTTAGAAGGAACATACCATTGCTTTAACAAGTATACCGGGGATACAGGAGATCTCTGATGGAATCCTTGCAAACAGTGCTGTGGGGAGGGTTAGTCAGGGGTATAGCATGAACAAAGCCAGCTGTTTTCATAATAAGTTTTCAAGAGTCTTTTGAAATGAGTAAGAGAGGTGGTAGAGGAAATTTGGCTTGGGAGTGAATTCCAGGTTCTGGCAATAGTGCATGCAAAGAGAGATTTCCCAGCGTCGATTCTATGTTTGATGACATGTATGAGGTTTTAATTAGTAGATCTTAAGTATCGAGTGGTGACGTAGGGCTGTATTAGTTGCAGAAGTGCTGGGATTTTGTCAGGAAGGTAGTAGAGCTTATGTGCCAATGAGAGTTGATTGAGTAGGAGTAGGTGAGGCAACTCCAGCCAGTTGAGTTGCTTGAGGGATAGACAGTGGTGGGATTTATAGGAGGAGTCAGTTGCAAACTTGGCTATCTTGTTGTAACAAGATTCTATTTTGTTTATTCCTGTGCAGTGGAGATTAGTCATGATGGGGGAGGCATAAAGGAGGATGGATAAGAGGTGAGTTCTTGCAATGGGGGCTTTTGTATGTTTAGTCATGAGCTGTTTGTTCCTGTAAAGGAGATCAAGCTTTTTGTTTACTTTCTTGATTGTTTGTGCTATGTGTATGTCGAAGTTTAGGTTATTGCCTATTTCAATGCCTAACAGTTTTGTGTGTGTGGTTGGGGTGATCAGAGTATTGTCAGTGACAGTTATGTTGAATTCATATCTACAAGGGCTAAAGAGCATTATTTTTTCTTTTTTAGGATTAAGTATAAGTTTAATGTTAGTGAACCATGCTTCAGCTAAAGTAACGTTATTTTGAGTGAGGGTATGAAGTTCCTTTAGAGTAGAGGTGGCACATATGATAGTGGTGTCGTCTGCGTATTGCACTATGGAGGCAGAGGGGGAGGAGGAAGCTATTTGGCTTGTAAATAGGGAGAACAGCAAAGGACTGAGGATGGAACCTTGTTCCTATGGCTACTGGTAATAGGGGGGACAACTGGTCTTGCCATAGGACTGCTTGCTGACAGCCTGATAAATAGCAGTTAAACCATGATATAGTGGAGGAGCTCATGTTAAGGGAGGTTGGATTTTAGAGGAGTATATGGTAGTTGACCATATCAAATGCTTTAGATAGGTCTACGAATATGGGGGATACGAATAATCCTTTGTTCCTATGGTAATTGACTATGTTGGTAAATGAGAGTAGCGCTGTGGTGGTGCTATGGTGAGGTCTAAAGCCATTCTGGGATTTGGATAGTAGATTGTTTTTGGAGGTGATTCATTAGTTGCGAGTGAACTACTCTCCCTAATATTTTTGACAGTGGAGACAGAATTGTGATTGGGCGATAGTTTGTCAGTTAAAGGGAGGTACCTCCCTTGTGGAGTGGAATAATATGTGATATTTTCCATGTGTCAGGAACTTTACATTATTCTATAGACCTATTTATAAGTATAGATATGGGATAGGCTATAACCTCTGCAGTTAACTGAAGGAAGTCTGCCGGAAGATTGTCAGTGGATGGTTTGGTTGGTTTAAGTTTTTTGAGGAGTTTGGCTATTAACTTAGTGGGAACTGGTTGCAGAGAAAAGCTGGGGGGCAAGTTTAGAGAACTGGGGTGAGTAGAGGTAGTTGTTGGAATGTGGCCTCTGGCACTCTTTTGGGTGTTGGCAAGGGCTTGGACTGTATTAGTAAAGTAGTTGTTAAATTTCATGGGGGTGTCCTCCAGGTTGTTTGGTAATACAAGGGTAGTGGGTTTCCCTAGGTGCAGTAAACTCTTTAATGTTGCCCAGAATTTTTGGGGGTGGTTAGCATATTTTTCCTGTGTGGATTTGTAGTAATTGGTTTTGTCAAGTTTAATTTTCTTTTTGACTTTGTTGCGAAGTTCCAGATAGTTTTGTCTCAAGGTAGTGGTTTTGGATTTCTGGTATTGTAGCCAGGTTTTGTCTCTTTCTTTCATTATAATCTTTGTATCTTTAGATAGCCACGGGGCATAGTTAGATCTGACTCTGATGGTTCGGGAGGGTGCATGATGGTTTAAGATATTTAGGAAGGTTGAGTTGAAGTATTTCACAGCTTCATCTAGGGGTAGTTGTTTTAGGGGGGTCCAGTTGCAGTATTTTAGTGCGTTTATTAGATTGTTGGCTTTGAGGGACTTTTTGTTGCACACTACTCTGAGGATGGATTGGTTAATGTGGTGGGATCTGTTCCTAATTAGATAGGTTGCTTGATAGTCACTCAGACTGTCTCAAAGATAGCCTGACAGATGTACGAAAGTGGGGTCAGATAGCAGAATCCAGTCTAGGATGGACTCACGTTTGGTTGCTTTGTCAATTCTACTGGGGGTAGATATAATTTGGGTGAATCCATGAAGGTTAATGTAGGCAGAGGGATTGTGGCTGGTACAGTCAGACCAGTCAATATTAAAATCACCTAATAAAATGGTCTCTTGTGGAAGAGAGGTTGACATCCAGTTTAGCAGGTTTTCCATTATAGTAATATTATTGCTGGAGGAATATAGCCACCTGCAATAATAATGTGTTTGTTGGTGTTTAGTTTTAATTTGGCATGAATTAGTTCTACACCTTTGATTTCCTGTGAGTTACAATCTATTTGTTCTATAGTGAGATGGTTTTGGAATAGTATTGCTACTCCACCATCTTTTTTCCCTAACCTGTCTCTACGTATAATGTTGTAACTAGGGGCAGTAATCTCATTATTGTGGTGTTTTGGTTTAAGTCAAGTTTCAGTTAACACAGTGATTTCAGGTTTGTGAATTGCTAAAAAGGCATGAAGGTCCTGAGTTTTGTTAAGTATGCTTCTTACGTTCAAGTTTAATAGGAGGAGAGATGAGGTAGGCCTTACATTTATGGGATTTAGTTGATTTAAGTTTGAGATGGTTGATGTATTGGGTCCTGGATTAGGGTGTATGTCTCCACAGCAAGTGAGGTTTTTGGAGAAGGTATAGATAGAGTTTAGGTAGTTTGTGTGTTATTCATTTGTTTTTTGGGAATAATGAGGGTTACTTTTGTTTGTTTGCTTACTATATAAGTAGGAAAAAGGTATGGCGGAGGTAAGGTCATATGGTGATATAGGAAAGTTTATTAGATTTTTTTGTACTGGGAAAGGAGCCGCTCTGACCTGTTGGTGGGATATTGATATAAAGTTTTGTGTGGAAGGAGGTAAGGCAGGAAAGAGTGAATAGTGCAAAGATGGTTAATGGGTATAGTAAACATTTTAGAAGATGGGTATTGTGTGGGGGGTACATGGTATGGGGTAATTGGAAAAGTGGGAGTAACTAGGAGTAAATTGTTAAGCTGTAAAGGCTGGATGGTGGGAGAGAGTGTAGTGTACAGGGTGTGGTGAGGTAAATAGTAATGGGGTGTTATAGGTGAGATGAGACTGGTTAATTAGGTGTAGGAGTTGATTGGTGGGTGTGGCTAGTAACTATAATTTAAGTGTTATGGGGTGGGTGGGAATGGAGTTGGGCAGGAGAGCGAAGTGAGCAGAGCAAAGTGAGAGGGTCAGCACCATTCTAAGGGTGAAGCAGTTGTTGAAAGAAAGACAATCAGTGTGAAGATAAGGTACTCAGTATAGGAAATATGTGCAGCTTGTTTTAATGGTTGTTCTTTTTATTTCTGCACAGATCTATCGAGAGGGATAGAATCAGCTGTTAAGCTGGGAGCAAGTCTACTGAGATGAGTGGTGAGACTGTGGTATGTAAAGGGAGGCTATGGGACTGAGATAGTAGATAGTGAACTTGTGTGGGAGACAGAGGTGAGAGTGGGGACCAAACAGAGAAGAATAAGGAGTTAAGAGTGGGTATTCCTAAAGGATTCGAGAGAGAAAAGGGGCAAGGCTAGCAGAGTGAGTGGTAGGTATAAGGCTAGGTATGAGGATGGGTAGATTGGAAAGGCCACATACAGGCCTGTGAGAGCAGGGATAGTGTGGTGGGGGGAACACAGGGAGGTGCAGTAGCTGACCAGCGGCAGTAAGTTTAGCAAAAGGATAGGAATTACAGTAGTAGATGTAGATACAATATAACATACGTTATTCAGTCACTGCACTGATGCTGGAGAGGAACTTCCACCGATGGATCAATACTCTTTAAGAGAGTGTGGGTGGTCTTTAAGGCTGGTTGAGTTTAGACAATGATCCTTTTTCTTTTTTCTTTTTAGGTGCCAGAGACCTGTAAAACAAAGGTAGAGAAAAAAGATAAGGATGTGAGAGATATGCAAGGTAGTAATGACACTAGAGTGAATACTGGATGAGATTAAGAGGGAGCATTGCTTAGAAAAGGAGTAATTGCAGGGACAGACAGAAGGAAGAGTGATGACAGGGTGCTAGAGACCTAAGAAGGTAGTAGGATGCTAGTGACTCTAGAAAGAGAAGTGAGATGAGCAACTGACATAAAGAAGAAGCAGCACAATGAAAATACATATTATCATTCAGTGAGGACATAAGGAGGGCAGACTGTTGTAGCCATAACAATTGGACAGTCTTAACTGGCCTGACAGTGGTAGTGTTGAAATGGCACCTCTGTTAGGCACAGTTTAATAAGGTCAAGAATCCTTTGGTCTGGCAATGCTGACTGATCAGTCTAGATACAGCAGGTAGTAGGGTTTAGCGACTAGCAGGTAGTTCTATTAAATACAGATAGAAACAGCAAGCACAGTTTAACAGTAATAGTTTAACTTTGTATTACTTTATAGTGCTTTGTATGTTTTCGGTTATTGGGGAAGGACGTTGCTATGCACAGTCACATTTAAAGTATCTCAGGCAAGCTGTAGTCTGCAGAGCTTTTATTACTGATATTTAAAAAAAGTAAAGGGTTTAATATATTGTTATTGGGGTATCCTTATATAGACACCCTGATAGTTTTATTAAAGAATAGAAAGAGGGAGATGGGAAAGTTTGAAAAAGGGAAGACACAATAAAGAGGGGAACACAGAAGGGAAAACTCCAAGATGGAATTGCTAGAAAAGGTGGGAGTGGAGGTGCACAATGTTTTTGTTGGAGGATAGAGTCGCCTAGTGTTTCAAATGTTTTTTATGTGAGAGGGTAGTGTGGGTGTGAAATAGTTAAAAGGGTATAGGTGAAAGAGTAAGGGAGAAAGGGCTGAAGCACCCACAAGATTCCCAGCTCACAGAGACTCAAACATTTCCACTGACAGATGTCGGGACAGTGGATGACCCCGATATTGAAAGGGTAGGGGCCTGTGGTGATGCAGTGGTCAGCACCAGCTGGGATAGATGTCAAATAATTTCTGCCTCATACATACCTCATGTTTTGAAGCACTCTACTGTGTCTTCCTGATGTGTGACTGGGCAATAGGAAAGTATTTTTTGGAAATTTGTAGGAGACTTGAGAAGGTTTTAATTCTTGAAAACCTGTTACAGTATATTATTTTCCCTTTTGGAGACTATAATGTCTTACTTTAACAAATTGTTACAGCCAGAACTCAACATTCCTGAGTTAATACATTAAGAGGTATGATAGTCTCTGTGTAGGGGTGTGGTGTTTGTTTACTGGTGTATTGATCAGGTTTAGAAAAGTATGTTATCTTAAAAGCTCTGGCAGATGGTAATTTCAGGATGGAGGCTCAGATGAATGCAAGGGTTGTTAACTTTGAAAAGAATTTCAAGTGACTAGTTTAAGATCTAATGAAAGTGCACATCAATGTGTATCTGTATGTATCCATTAGTTTTGTGGTATGAAAATGTTATAATTAATTCAGTGTGGCCTAAAGCACTTCACTTTGTAATAAGGGAATCATAATCAAAGTTATGCAGAGAATCCAATTGCTTCATGGACCCCCAAACTAGCTTGGGTGTAGGGCTTTGGTCTATTCCATCATTTTGGGTGCAGAGAAATTTTCTAGAAATCATAAAAACATTGCAAATATGTCTATTGATAGCATTTCAGAATAATTATAATATCTTTCACACTACCAAATGAATTTTAACTGTGATTATTTAGTAAACTTTATGAAACAATTCACACTGAATTCTAGTGCTTAACGAATGAATGTAATAAATGTTTCATGGAAATTATTGCAGTTTTGACTCTGACATGACACCAATATTACTTTTTTTCTAAAAAAAAATAAAAAAATGCCTTGCTAGTCCTTTAAATAATGTATTAATACTGATTTTGTGATATATGCATACACATATAAAACAGAAAAACGCACACACACGCACACACACACACACACACACACACACACACACACACACACACACACACACACACATATCCATACAGACACATATCTATATAAAATTTGTGTTTGTGTGTATATTGTACATATACATGATAACATACATAAACATTAAGACAAATGAAAGTATGCAGCTACTTGCACATACACACACACACACACACACACACACACACACACACACACACACACACACACACACACACACACACACACACAAAACCACACGTGCACACACACACACACACACACACACACACACACGCACACACGCACACACGCACACACGCACACACACAGACACTCACATGCCACACACACAAACACACACACACATACACACACACACACACACACACACACACACGCGCGTGCCTATATGTGTGTGTGTGTGTGTGTGTGTGTGTGTGTGTGTGTGTGTGTGTGTGTGTGTGTGTATTACCATATTGTATTAGAAATAAAACACAGTACCTTCTACAGAACTCTGTCCTTCTTTCCTAGGCCTCTGAATTGTACCTGAGGCAGATATGCTTTCAGGAGTGGGGAATCCCTGTCAGGGATAACAGGGCATCACCCTCTCTGCCCTGTCAAATGTAACTTTTTCTCATTCAGAACCAGTTGTTATCTGTTCCAACGTCTGTAGGTGTAACTTCTGCAGAAGGTAGATGAGCAGTTTAGTGTCCTTGACAGGACAGTTTGGGACTTGACTCTGGACTTTAAAAGATGACATGTCTTCAGAGTGGCAGTACAAGAATGATATGTAGAAGTCTGATGCAGGGAATAGTAGGGTGTGAAACATACCCTCTGTGGTGTGACATCACTCTACCCAGCCCATACACCTATATAGGGCTGCTAACTGATGAAATGATAGTTGCATTCCTCTAATAAGGTGTCATTCATGGTCCACATGTACTAACAGGGCATGCAGTCCCATGTAGTTCTAATTTTTACAAGTTCTTTTTCTTTTGGTAAATCAGTGGAAACCTTCCTGGGATGTGATATTAGGACAAAGATTTGACACATGCAGTAATTAACTTATTTATTTTTTTGAGAAATACTGATATTCTTTGAATATGATATCACTGTTTTGATTTATATGTGTTCAATAGTGCTATTATATGCTGAATGCCATTCCTGCAGCATTTTTAAGGAGGTCATACGACCAGTTTTGAAAAATTAAATCAGGAAACTCTGTCATTTCCTCTTTAATAACCATTTTTGATTTAACCTATGGTAGGTTACTCTTATTTTCTTGCAATCTGTGAGAGGGACTGTGAAAGGTATGTAAGTGATGGTAGAATGGCACCAATCAGAAAGAGTTACAACTGTCTTTCTCAATCTTAGAAGTACAACCGTACCATACCCAAGGTATAGCATGCTGGAGTGTGACAGCTGTGATTTGCAGTGTCACACATCCTTGACCAAATCTCAACTCATCTACAGCAAGCTGAATGTATTTATGCCTACAGACAGCAATGCACATATGCACTGCAATTTAATTCATAGAGTTCAGAATGGCTGAGCCTCATTTGCATAAGAACTTCTTAAATCATCTTCAGTTTATGCCAAATGGCCTCAGTCTGCCATTTTGGATTTCGATGAGCTGCACATTTTGCAAGCCTGTCTGCCATTTTAGGCTTCACTCTTTGCTGACAGTCCTTGAGAAGAATGAATGACCTAAAATCATTTATTAACAACACAGATAAGCAGACATTAGTAGGAAAAGGCTATAATCAGTGTAATGCATTGTGGTCTGTTGACCACTTTCTCTCTCTATTTACTGGTAAGATATGACAGTTAATATTGTTTTCATGGCTTATGAATGAAATGACTGGGAATGTATAATGTGCCATTTTCGGTACTGTCTACATCTGTCAAGGAGTTCACTGCTGACAATTGTCACTGTCAATGTGTAAAGGGAAGATGAACAGCAAATGTTAGTTCATTTGAACTATTTAAATACATCAAGCTACGGAGTACTAAGCCCTCACAACAAACACATGCATGCATGAATATTACTATTATAGCAGAAGACAACACGATACGGTAAGTATGGATAATGACGTTGTTTCAACGTTTATTGATACTTCTCTAGTACACAGCATTCATGGTCCACATGCATGTATCCCAGGGACTACACTTCTCTGGAACAGACTCCTCATTCATGTGAAGCAGAGTTTCTCCCTAAACCAATTCAAGTGCATCTTGGACAACTGGATGGGGAACAGGAAATTCATACCTGGTTTGGAACCTATGCCACTTATGGACACAGGCAGCCTGTAAATAGCTCATCTCCTAGGACCCTTCTTGTAAATGTTTTATCTTCCAAGCTCCTGATTACACTTATCAAGGATATCAGAACTAGTCAAAGATTTGGGATGCATGACTTGGCTTAAAAAGGCCCTTGTGGTTGTTATCTTAGTAAACACCTATAAATCAATGAACTGTAGCAAGCTGCTTGTTACAGTGTAGCATGCAGTTTGCTACAGTTTAGACCACACATGGATTATAGTGCTGAGATTTGACCACAAAAGCAGTGACTGCTTTTAAAAGCCAGTATTGCATTAGAGAGATACAGATCAGCTGATTGTTCCCCTCCCGACACTTTGATTCTGGAGCAGTTACCCTTCTTACCTTATCCTAGATATGCTACTGTTCTCACAGATCTCTTCAAAGGGCCAGGACTAAGGCCAGACATATCCTGTGCCTTAACACAGCAAGCTGATGTTGACTGCAGGATGGATGTCAACAGTGACAGGTTGACTCTAATACTCATCTCACAACTTGAGGACAGTGTCACACTGTTTCAAAGTGTATTGGTTGTGCTACATACATCACAACAGATGAATAACTTCTTAGCAAGTGGCAATGTCCCATCACAAGTGCAAAATGAGGTTATCTCTTTACTTCCTGAAGACATCATGCAGCTCAACAATTGGTTCTTGTGTACAACAGAAACCCCTTGATGAAGACACTACCATTTCAGAGGTAGCAGTACCTACTGTCACACCCATACGCAGAGGTGGCAAATGAAGGCATATGTTATAGTTAGCTGCAGACACATATGAGGCCTTTTCTGCCCAACACTAGATGTTCCTTAACATAGTTCATGTGCAGGTTACTGCCGGTGAACATCAGTTAGAAATGGTTAGAGTATGTCAGAGAATACATGAGGACTTTTACTAGGACACGGGAATGAGTGAGGTTTGGGATAATGCCATGATGATTCTCATGTACAGTATGGTTGCACACACAACATCTATGTCAGCCTCCATATGCACACTTGTAAAGGCCTACCAGACAAACATTGGGAGCACAGGAGACCATGGCAGGTTAACTGCCCAAACATGTGGCAGATGAGTAGGCTGCACACCATGTGTATCTCAAGAAAATGCTGCAGGCATTCCAGTAGATTCCATAAAGTTGGAGGAAGCCAGGCCTCATCAGACTTCAACAACACATGCAAGGACTTCACATTCAAGGTCTAGGACTAGGTCAGATAGACACTGTTAGGTGAATGTCAATAGGTTTACCTGGATGCAGCAGATCACACAATCAGAGCAACTCAGCGTGCATTAGTAGGTCATACTGAATGGCACTGCTAAGACTCATCCAGGGAATAGAAATGGGCTTGCAGCAGAACAAACACTTACTCAATGACTATCCATGTCTGGAGCACAGTGGTGTTGAAATGCTCTTGAAATCTTCCTGGGGGTTATGGAGAGTTGTTGTTAGCCAGTACCTGAGCAAGTAATCTGCATCACCTACAAAATAAAACAGGGGAATACATAAAAAGGGGGCCATGATTGCTCAGCAATAGTTATGCTACCATTGTAGAGATACTGAAATAGCTAAGACTGGAAAAAATAACATGCTTTTCACTTACCAACTTAGTGACCATGAAGAATCCTATCATGCAGGAAGAGACACATGAGAGAACTTATATGTCAATATGGGAATCAGAGGCCATGCTAGGATGCTGGGCTGGTATGTTAGTGAGGCATCCCCATGCACCACACAATATCTGACAATTGAAGGAATAGTAGTGCTTCCTGTTATGGTACCACTTCCTCCATGGTCCGGAGGGGGCCTAAAGGCATCATGGATGCAAAGTATTGCACTAAATACCCCAGGAAAACAAGCCATCCCATAGAAGCTACGCACAGCACTGTCTTCATCTTGAGGAGACACTGGGATGTATATGTGCTGATCTGTGGGTGTCGAGAGTATATCAATGAAATGCTGAAGTATTCCCAAAGCAAAAGCATGTGAGATGCCAAATATGTTCCCAAATTATCTATGGAAGGTCCCCATGGCAGATATAGTTAGGGCTATATATACCTTGGTACCCATGGATATAGAAAGGTCACACATCTCTCCCATTCCCCATCTGTGGGCCATACAAACTCACTAAAAGTCCATTCTATGTCCCTGTTGATTTTAAGTCTATCCAAAATTTCCTGATATGCAAAGTTCAGATGGGTAAGCCTTGCCCTGTATCTTCTGCTTCTTGGCTGGTGGATGTCGTCAAGTGCACCTACTTTTGAAGCAGCCAATGAAAAAGACATGACTGCACTTTTTATATCCCTTAGATGCACAGTGCAAATGCACATAAAAAGTGACTGTGAATTATATAAAGACAGGAAGAGTTCTTAAGTTGCATAATTTGCAGGATTTCTTAAACACCAGTGATTATTAGCCCTTATCTGGATTTCCTGGGAGTGTGGAAAAAGCTCCTGCTTCCTTAGGCACATTATGAATTACTCTACTGGTCCCCCTTCACACTGATGCAGTTATTTCTTTTCTTAAAAATGATACAAGGTACATGGAGGCCAGAAAAAGTCAGTCTTAAACTAAGTAAGAACAAGCCAAGCTTGATCAAGAATTATTGTCTAGGCTTCTAGCTGTCTTATCTCAACAAAAGTGTAAAGTGGGATTTACATTGATGATTTATGTATTGTGGGGTTTAGTGTCAGGGAACCTGTCAATTTATTGACAACAAATCTACTATTTGTCAATTGAATTAAAGATGAAGCGACTTTCACTGACATTGGAGTTGGTTCTTTTCTCCACTGTTGTACAACCTCAGAATATTTATTTATAAGTTTGTGGACAAGGTGTAGGGTGTCCTCAAACATGAAAGGTGTAGGAGGCTTCTCACACCTGCAAAAGATATTCTTTCAATGTTCCCTGAAAGTTATTTTGGCAGCTTTTTCTATCCATCATCATTCTGCAGATCTGGTGTTGATGGATCAGCATGCTTTTGAGTGTTACATGTTTGCATAATTGTCCTTCACTCTGATGATTGATGTATTATTTGGCAATTCTCAAGTTTATGTAGCTCAAGCATATAGTTGAGGAAGGGTATCATTCCTTATTATTACTTCTGTAGTATTGTCTGAAATGTCAAGTAATGGAGCTGTATGGAGTCCATCAGCCTCCATCAGCCGTACTGACATTTGGAAGCTCTAAACTCTTTGTTACTCCTACATTTATAATATTATACTCTTTCTGTCTCTCTCTAAATTAGTGCTGCTATTATTGTAGACAGACTATTATGATCACCAAGTAATGTTAGCAAATTCTATGGTCAGTAACCAATTTGAACTTTATAGCCTACAGGAACTGATAGAATTTTTGTTTTGCAAAATTTAAAACATTTGTTACTTTCTTGTTTTCAGAATACTTTTCTCTAATCTGAGAAAGACTTCTTAATGGGTAAGTAACTGAACTTTCATCTCCTGAAAGCACAGTTTCTTGAATCACTGCACCTCTCTGGCAGGTAGCGTAGAAAATTCAGGCTATAAGCTGTTAATGAGCTGCATCCTGCTGACTGAAGTTTTATACCCGGCAGTCTATGTTGCCATAGTCTGCAAATATGAGAATATCCAGACAGTGCTCCCAGGTTGGTTCTGAAAGTGGTCCATGTGGATCAGTGTTTATCCAAGTTAATGAAGACTAATAACTCAATAAATATGCTTTAAGCTGAGGTATCACAAGCAAATGATACTGATAACTCTTGATTAATGTAGAAATGACTTAATACAATTCAATGTTTTTTACAGTTGTTGTGACATATTATGTTTCAGCAGCTTTCATTTGGAATTGACAATTAATGATCTGATAGTACAGCAACAGTCTTAATGTTATCTTTACACAATATTAAATATCATTAGATCCTAAACATAAACTTTTGACAAATAAAAAACAGATATATAAAAGTAAGCATATTTTGACAATCATGCTATCATCTTAAGACATAAGTCAACAACGTTCTGCACTATATCCACATTTTTTTACCACGTCTTCTATATTTATGCAGTCACAAATATCTTTCTACAGTTTCCAAGTTGGTGCAGTAAATTTCTTTAGAAAGCAGTTAACTACCTGAACTGCTTGCTGTGAATCAGCACTTTCTTCCACAGTTTAGACAGTACTACATTGTAGAAGCCTGTTGACAGAAGGATCAAAACTGTGACATCATGAATTCATGTACTCACATTATATGTAGAGCTTCCTGTAGCCAGAAAGAAAAACAGCTTAGGATGCTGCATGTTTGTATTTGCGTGTGTGTGCGTAGGAGTTTAATAAGTCAGTTTATCCCACTAAGATAGCATAAAAGTGCTTATTCAGAAAGTGGGCCCAAAGTGTTCAAATGCATTTTACAACTGTGCTAACTGTACACATATTTGAATTTTAGTGCACTTTTGCTTACTGGTTTGTAATCTTTTATCCACAGTGATTCCTGGACTATACTTCTGACCTCTGTAATAGGATCCCAAGGAAAGAATGAATCTTCATCACTTGAATGATGTATTCCCTGCATAACTGCCATGCTGGAATCTTTGTGTTCCTTACCTAATGCTGTATTTATTTTCTTATATTTCTGATAATGAACATGAAATCAGGAACCACCTTGTGGTAACTGAGGAAACTAATAAAAAACACAAATAGAAAAAGAAACATGGTTCTCTTGGCTGAAAGGTTCTATTAATGGCTGGAGAGGAAAAAATAATGAGGCTTGTACTGGTTATAGTTGGCATGTCAGGTTGCGCGAGCCTAGTAATTGTTGCCATCAAATGTGGAATGGAGTATGTAGGGCATCAACCATTGCAAATCTTGACAATGGACCAACTGCATCAGGTCCAAGATATAGGGAGATTTATGAAGTTTGAATACTGATATCCACTGAGCAAGAACAGCAAACATGGTACCTTATATTTGCTCAGGGGGAAATGTTATAGTACTGGAATCTCAAGTATGAGACACCACCAAACAAAATCTTCCCTCCGGTTAATATGTGTGGATAACCTTTTATAAAAATGTAAGTGGTGACTGGAAATATGTTAAGAATTAATAAGGAAATAAAAAGTTGGCAAGAGAATACATTGCCTGGTTAGAGGACCTCAGCCATGACAGATTACAAATGTTTAGTGCTTACGTAAAATTACTCTCTCTCTATCAAAAACACAACTATCAATGTAAAGGAATATTTAATTCACTGCTATTAATTCCCCCAAAAAGGCAGATATAAGCCAGTTATGAGAAGCAGCTCTCAGAAAGCACATGGTCAACCTGTTACTAGGATACAATTATCATGAAAATCTTTTAGCAAAGGGTCAGTAGAATGGAACAAAAAGTTACGTACCGATACATGATACATTATATTCAGTTGTAGCAAAGTGAATATTCTATTAAGAAAATATCATAAAATATGTTTTAATGCCTAATTTTCTATCAAACTTGTGAAAATATGTAAAGTGTATATATATATATATATATATATATATATATATATATATATATATATATATATATTTATATAGGTTCATAGGTTGGCACTAGGCTATCCGCCCTAGGGCCTATACAAGCCTAGCCATAACAATTCCCTGGATATTTCTTTCCACAATATTTACTTCCCTGGACCCCCTGACGTGATCCCTGGGGTGAATTTCCTATCTCCCATCCAATCGTCAAGGTTCCTTTTGAAGAGCGCCAAGGAGGCACTCAGCTTGACATGTATGGGCAGTCTATTCCGGAGTATGGGGAGTCTCTGTGTCAGGAACCTATCCCTCCAGCATGTTTTGTTCATTGTGATGACAAGGTTTAGATCCCTGGAGCATGTGGCTCTGAGGGATTGGGATTTCTTTAAGTGGAGCATGTCAAACATCTCAGGGTTTGACATGGCCTTGTATGTTAAGCAGAGATCACCTCTGAGTAGACAATATGCCACAGAGTATAGCTGGAGTTTTTTTAGACGGTCAGTATAGGACATCTGCTTTAGGTCTGTGATTCTTTTAGTGAGGTATTTTGGTAGCCTTTCCAGCTGTTGCAGATGTCTTGTGAGGTACATACCAAATGGGGTGTTGTACTCTATAATGGGTCTAATGAGGGATGAGTACAGTGGGACAATGACCTCCTTTTTTCTGGATGAAAAGCCCTTAGTGATGAGGTGTGCCACATAGAAGGATTTCCTGACTGTTGTGGCGATGTGGTTATCGAAGGTGAGACCACTGTCCACCTGTGTCCCTAAGTCTCCCATCACACTTTCAGTGTTAAGTGTAATGCCACCTATGTGGTAATTCATGGGGACATGTTTTTCCCAAAGGGGATAACTATACATTTCTTGGCATTAAGCTTGAGCCCATGGCTCTGGTACCAAGCATCTGTTTCTAAGGCCCTTTTGTAGAATATCCACATCATTTGGGGATTCAGTAATGGCTCCCAGTTTGCAGTCATCTGTGAACTTTGTTAGCCAGAGTACCTTAGTGTTGGTACTTCAGAGAAGTAGATGCCAAACAAGAGCGGTCCCAGGACTGAACCCTGAGGTACTCCACTTGTCACTTGTCTGGAGCTGGATTTGGAGTTGGCTACTTTTACAATCTGGGTTCTGTCAGTAAGCCAGTTGGCAACCCATCGAGTGACGTAGGGATTTATATATATATATATATATATATATATATATATATATATATATATATATATATATATGGTAATAATTGAAATAATATGTATAAAAGACAGAAACATATGCATTGCTTTCACTTTTTTGTGCTGTCTAAATATGAAGAATAGAAGTACACATTGTGTCTCGTTTCTTTGTGTTGCCCAAAAGACCTGACAGTTTCTGCAGACTTACTGATCAGATTATATTAAGCTCTGCATCAGCTGTCATTACTGTTGTATTACTTTTCTATGCTGGAAATGAATCTTTATTAATTTCTTGTTACTGTGTAGCACAGGCAGACAAATATCACATGTAATAATAATAATAATAATAATAATAATAATAATAATAATAATAATAATATTCTTTCCTCACCAGATGTACTACTAATGGACAGAGGGTGCTGTTAAATGCTTTATCCCCTGTATAGGTCCCCTTAAATTATGTACCATATGACCCCAGTTATTCTTATTAGGGGTAATATATAAATAACGACCATTTGTTGGCTAATGCCAGTCTGTAACCAAATGGGATAGGTTATTTCAAGCACAACAAGGGAATTGACTAGGCATAAAATGCTCTACAAGGGCAGTCAGCCTAGTACTTATCTATGAACCTATAAATAAAATAAATGTAATGAGTAATTAGTATGATATTAATGCTGAATGAATAAGGAGTGCTTAGAACAGCAACAGCTTGTTTAAAAATAAAATGTTTCAGACAACCCTTCTAAAGCATGTTTTGTGAAACAGCAAAATTTAAAAGCATAACAATTAAATTGTATTTTTGTATTAGAGACAGGACTATATCTTCTGAATTTGTATAAAAGCTGAGACAATCAGCTTCAATCATTAACATTTGATTCCGAGTTAATAAATTATACTGTCTCCATGATGCTTTGCTTAGTTACTGTTTATTCGCTTGTTTTTTCCTCATAGATTAAGTTCTGATTCATTTTCAGTGCTATACCTTGAGGTGCCACATGCGAGTGATATTGATAGCACTTCATTAGTGTCAAAATGATTCATTACAATTCAATATTTTTTAATTTGTGAAAGCAAGTCTTTTCTATTGGTGTAACATTGCATTTCAGCAGCCTATACACTGGAGTTAACATTGTACTTGGCAGATATACACTTTTCATAGTAATTACTGAAGGGAAGATACAACAGTAACCCTCGTGCATTTTGACATGGGGACATATGTGAAAGGAGGACCTCAACAATGACATTTACATTGACTGCAAAAGGACCATCCCTTTCCTGCCTGCAATATATTCTATATGTTACAGATATGCTTTACCAAACTCACATTTTTCAGCTTTTATTTATCATACTATAGTCTTTCAGCACTTAGAACATTTTATATAATTTCCAGAGATGCTCACTTTCTGCCTTCCCAATAATCAGCAAAGCAATGTTTTTCAGATTTTCCCAGTTAGGGGTAGCCAAAGCAGATCACCGGTCTGCAGATTGAGTGGCAGTGGTGTTTATACAGTGTCAGATTGCCAGCCTGGCAACTAACCTTCACAGAAGGCACACACATACACACGCACGCACCTACCTGCATGTCTTTAAAACTCACTCTACTGCAGGGAGGACATGCAGACTCCACACAGAAGGTGCTCCAGCTGAGAATTGAATGGAGATCCTCTTGCTTTGAGGTGACAAAGCCAACCACTGCACTGATGCACAAATATGCTTATGAATTAAAATGCTTAAAAGTTTTCCATTGTATGCTGGCAAACAGGTGGTGCAAAACGTAAACCATGTGTTGTCTATTATGCAGAGAAAAGACTCTGTATATATTAATCAACACATACTTTTTAGAATCATCAAGACTTGTTGATAAGTAGTAAAATCAAACAGTACAACTTTAGATAATATCAAACTGACAAAACAAAATAAGGAGGATAAAACTAAAATCAGAAGAATCAGATGTGTATGTTGCATAAGGACAACATAAAAAAAGAGTTAATATGTAATTTGACTAATCAGGAGGTATTGCAGATAATACACCACTTGGAATTGACAATCAATTAATAATACATCAACGATCTTAGTATTACCTTTGCATAATATCACTTGTATAATATTTTGCCTAAACATAAACCTATAATAAATAAAAAACAGATCAAACAAAGTAGGCATATTTTGACTATTACATTCTAATCTTCAAACATAAACAAGTCAGTAATGTTTTGTATTATATATCAATTTTCTTACCACTTCTTGAGTTGCAGGAAAGCAGTAAACTAGCTGGACACCTTGTGAAACTGCACTTTTTTACCACATTCTAGTTGGTAATGAATTCCAGAAACCTAATGACTGATACATCAGTATTGTGAGATTATGTGACATCACAAATTCCACAACTGACATTTTAGGCAGCGAATTCTGTAACCAGGCAGAAAAGGAAGGTGTGTGTTTTTGTTGATGATGATGTATGTGTAGAGGGGTGTTTAGTAGTCTGGTTTATCCCACAAGCAGAGATAACCTTAAAGTTTGCATTCAAAATGTGGACCCCAGGTGTTCAAATGTGTTTCCCAACTATGTTAGCAGTGCACACATTTAGAGCTTAACATACTTTTACTTAACAATTTGTAATCTTTTAACCACAGTGAATCTTGTAGTCCACTACAAACTTCTGCAGTAGTAGTAGTATTCCAAGGAGAGAATGAATCTTCTTCACTTGAATGATATATGTTCTACATGACTGCCATGTTGGAATTTGTGCATTATTTCTTTCTGACAATGTCACTCAGACTAAGTTTGAAGTCCTTTTTGGCTCAGATGTGCCAAATTGAGAGCAGTTCTGCAGGTGTGTGCCCTGCCTGTGAAATTCAAAGTTGTTCTGTAATGTAAATGAAAAAGTAAAACTTACCACTTTACAAAACTGTATCATGGTCGCTTCATAACTGCCTTGAAGATATATGTATGTTTCTTTCAGATAAGTAAATTGTAAATTGTTTGTGTTGCTATGGCTGGCCACCCAGCGGTGTGAACTTTGGCTATAGATGATTGTCACTGTTAAAGTAATATGCCAACCCAATGTGCAAAGATGGGGAAAAAGGGTTGTAAATGGATTGATGGTGCAGTTTATTAATGAATTATTAATTTTATTTAAATAACAAAGTCATTCCATAGTTGTGACCTGAGTTGCAGTGTCAGTCACAATATGTCCAGATAAACTATAGTAAGTCCTAAGCAGCAAAAAGTGGTTTGAGATGACCAGCATTAAACTGAGATGTGATTTCAAGCATTTGAAAACAGTCTTTCCATGTTGGGTATTGGGTTTATGTCATTTCATCTAAAGTTCATTACATCTAAACTCATTTCACCAAAAGTGTAGAAGTCTATAGAAAGTATCTGATGGTGTAATTTGTAATTTTAGGAATTAATATGGAAGTGAGTCTAGCAGAGTTTCTGTGGACTGCAATGATCAGCATTATGTTGTACTCCCTGGTTTGTATCTGCTTGTATTTTTGCTCCAGCACTGATTCACTGTGTGTGGTGTTTTTATTTCTGTCATAGGTTGTGTGACCATGGAGTTAGTATATATAAATAGGGAGGGGTGGGGACAAAGTCCCAACAGGAGAGGTTCAGGGAGGCTTGCTGACTATGGTGGGAAGAGTTATCACAAGACTCTTGTGTTCCAAGTGAGATGTCAACTCCCAGGGCAGTAGTTGTACCTTTAAAGCAGCAAACCCTGATGGGTACCTGGATAATAGTTCTCTGCAAATGATTTTCTCTTTAATGGGCAATGAAACTGTACAACTGGCATCATGTGCACAAAGTAGTGGAAGAGTAGTGTTTGGCATCTTGTGTGTGTTTATTTTGGCCATGTCATTTCTTTAAAATGGATTTTTATTGTTTTATTATTTTAAGTGTTTTGTTTTACCTAGTATTTGTATTAATTTTTGGAGTTAAAGTTGCACAACAGGAAGTCAACATACGATATACTAGGGAAGTGTTGCTGGGACTGAACTGCATGAATGCAGTTTGTACAAAAGTATTTGTAACACAGTTACCAGATGACATTTTTGAGAAATATTAAAGAGACTGATAGCATGATGAGGAACAATAAGAACAAGTGAAGAAAAGGAGGGGGTATTAGATTGCACCTAACAAAACAGTGGTTTAATTGAATCCTTTTGTTTTAATCATTATGGGAAATGTTCAGTCCTTGAGAAATAAGATGGAAGATGGATGAACTTCAGAGGAATGTTCGTTGCCAAAAAGACTTTAGAGACTGTTGAATTTTGGTCTTTACAGAAACTTGGCTTACAGAGTACGATCAGGATGATTTGTTTATCGATGGTTTTGGAGTGCCATTTTGGTTGGATCAAAAAGTTAAATTGGTGAGGAAAACTCAAGGAGGTGGGGTATTCTTATATTTGAATAAAATAATAAAATATACTGCAATTCTGTGACTGCTAGACAACATATTTCTACATCAGATGTTGAGCTTCTATCAGTGGCATTAAGCCCTTTTTACTTACCACAATAATTTCCATAACTCTTTATAACAGTAGCATATATTCATGCAAATCAAATGCTACTTCTGCCTCAGATATTCATTTTGAGGTAATACAAAAACTGCAGATGATTTCACCAGAGGTGCCAAATTTTATACTGGGCAACTTTAATTACGTATCTCTTAGAAAGACACTTGTTATTTTTTATCAATATGTTTCCTCTCCAATAAGGTTTGATAAGATTAGAATCTTTGCTATGGGTCAATTAAAGGTGCGTATAAAACATCTCCATTACCTCCCTTGTGTTTGGCAGATCATAACATTGTGCAACTATTACCAATGTATAAAATGGTTTTAAAGAGGGAGAAGGTACAGAAGAAGGATATATAAAGATTTAGAACGAAGAGTCAGTATGGAGTCTACAGAAATGTTATGATTGTACTGATTGGGGCATGTTTAAATGATCATGAAGTGAATGGACAATTTTGCTGATGTGATATGTTCTTATATTGTTTTTTGTAAGGATATGATTGGACCATATAAGCAAGCTAAAGTTTACCCAAATAATAAGCCATGGGTAGATAAATCTGTTAAATCTAGTTTAAAGAAAAAGAAAAAGGCTTTTAAGGCTGAAAATATGCTTGAATTGCATGCAGCCACTAAGGAGTTGAAAATAGAAGTTTTAAGAGCAAAACAAAAATGTAAAACTGAATTAGAGGGTAAGATGGCTGCAAATAATATTGGATCTGTGTAGTCTAGTATGAAAACTATAGCAGGTATTCAACATATAATAGTAGTCATATCATCTTAGATGGCTGGGATATACAGTTTGAATTTGCCAATGCCCTTAATTCTTTTTTCAATCGTTTTGATACTTTTGATTTTAGTAATGACATACATAATTTGAAGCAACAAGTTATAGATAATCAATATTCTAGCATTCACCAAAAAGAGGTAAAAAGGCATTTATTTCAATAAAGTTAGGAAAACGTAGCGGACTTGATAACCTTTGTGGTTGTGTACTTAAAACTTGTGTGAGAGAATTAAGTTTTGTCTTTCATTACATCTTTAATAGATCATGACAGACACAGCATGTACCTAAGGTAAGGAACAATGCTGTGGTATTTCCAGTCCCGAAATTGAAATGCCCAAAACATCTTAATGATTTTAGTGTGGTAGCTCTTACATCAGTCATAGTGAAAACTTTTGAAAGGTTGATAATGTTAGAAATTTTAAAGAAAATATAGCATATGCTTGTTCCTATGCAATTTGCCTATAGGCCACGTAGAGGATGCAAGAATTACCTTCCTTAACTTACTTGTTAAACATCTAGAAAGTAATGGGTCACATGTTGACTCTTATTTATTTATTTTTCTTTTGCCTTTAATTTGATTCGACCATATGTTTTGATTGGCACATTGCAAGAACAAATTAATTTGGGTAATAATCTTATGAGCTGGATATTAGATTTTTTGACCAATAGAATGCAGAGAGTTAGCGTAAATAAAACTTTGTCTGATCTAGTGTACTCATCACCAGGAGTTCCACGAGGATGTGTGCTTTCAGCCCTTTTGTTTATTCTTTATACAAACGTGTAGGAGTATACATGAAAATAGGATAATTTTGAAATATGCTGATGATGCTGTTGTAGTTAGTCAGCTTAGCGACAATGAGAATAGTCATGGTCAAGTTATTACTGATTTTGTTAAATGGTGTGATGAGTCTTATCTTCAGTTAAATGTATATAAAACTAAAGATATGATAATTGATTTTAGGAAACATGCACATACATATGATGTAACAGTTATAAAGGGTCAGTTGGTTGAATATGTGCAGTAATTACCTTGGGAGAGTTATAGATTCAAAGTTACATTTTGAAGAAAATTGTGAAGCTGTGTGTAGAAAAGGGCATCAAAGATTGTTTTGTTTGTGAAAATTCTCCCAGTTACATATAGATAAAAATGATGATCTTATTTCACCATGCTTACATTGAATCAATTCTATCATTTTCTTTGGCAGCATGGTATGGATATTTGTCAATGAAAAATAAGAATTCATTGAATCAGATTGTGAAATGGTCTAATAAGTTGACTGGAGAACAATAACTGAACCTTACATCTCTATATTTTAGAAGACTGGAAAAAAAATAGCTGGTTCAATTTTGCAAGCTGCTTTACATCCATTATATGTTGAATTTCAACGTCTTTCTTCTGGAAGAATGTATTCGTTCCCGATGTGTAAAACAAAATGGTATAAGAATATTTTTTTCCAGTAGTTATTGTTCAAATTAATAACAAATGTGTTCAGTCTAAAGAATAATCTGCAATTCTAGCATATTTGAATTCCAGCTTTTTGTCTGTTGAAAACATCTGTTTTTAAATGCAAAATAGATAGACTTAATGATAGTATTTTAAATTAGTAAGAATGTGCAGTAGAAGACTGGGGATGTGCAGTATAGGATGTAAACTCCTTGTCTTTAAAAGTGTTGCTTTTAAATTTGTTTTTGTATGTGTTATGTTTAAATGTATGCATTGTGACTAACGCTAACTCAATACTGCAAACAAAATTTACCTAAGGATATGAATAAAGGAACTGAAATTAACTGAACTGAACAGGAAGGCTGATGGCTGTCAAGTAGTAAGGGAGACAAAAGTTTACAAAATGCTTGAACAGGAATGTCCTGACTATGTTCTTAGCATTCCCCTACTGTGTTATTACTTCTGTAATATTATTTTACTTACTCAGGTAATATTAATTCTGTGATATTATCTGAGAATGTCAAGTAATAAAGCACTATGGAGTCCATCAGCCTTAGGCTGACCTTTGGAAACTCTCTTAACTGTGAGCTTTATGCTGACTTCTCCCACCAGTGTCAGCAAGCCACTGTGCACCCCTTATGTGGGGACTTTGCCCTCACCTTTCCTTACTTAGATATACTAATTCCATAGTCACACACCAGCTGCTTGTCAGAATACAGTGGAATGCTTATTTCAGCATCTGAATTCAGCTGCATATTTGCTGATTACTGGAAAGACGGAAAGTGAGAATCTCTAGAAATTTTATAAGATTTTATAAATGCTACAAGACTTTAATAGGAGACATAAAAGATGAAAATGTGAGTTTGGTAAATCTTACTTAAAATATATAAACATGTTTCAGACAACAATGGGATGGTCATTCCACAGGAGATATAAAAGCCACTCATTAGGTTGCCCCTTCACAAACTTTCACAAAGGCTTGAAAATAATACTTTTAGGAACAGTAAAATCTATTAAATTGTAATAAAGCATTTTTACATTAATCAAGGGTTATTGGTATCGCTTGTAATACCTTAGCTTACAGCATGTTTATTAATTTGTCTTTAACTAGGATTGTGCACAGATCCAAATGGACCATTTTCAGACTCAACTTGGGAGAACCATCTAGCTAATCTCATATTCACAGACTACGCAAATACTGAGGGTATGAAACCACTGTCTACAGGAAGCATCTCATTAACAGTGTGAAAACGTACACCAAGTGGTTGTCTGTGATACAAAGAAAAGCCTCTGTGCATATTAATCACTGAATAAAGTTTAGAAGATTTGTTGATAACCAGTTATATTGAAAGAAAATACATGTGCATAAACATCAGGCAGACAAAACATATTAAGGATGATATCAATATAAAATCAGAAAATGAGATTTGTAGATAATATACAGGAGATAATATAAAAAAGCAAAGGTAATAAGTGATTTGAGCAGTGGGCAGGTATTGCAGATCAAGTATCATTTAGAACTGGCAGTTAATGAAATGATAATTCATCAAAGAGTTTATTGTTACCCTGAAACAGTATTAGTTATCAGCTGTGTCTAACATAAACTTTTGACAAATAAAAAGCAGATGAAGTCAGTTATTTTTTTGATTACCATTCTCATTTTCAGACCAAAATAAATGAGAAATGTTCTGTATTATATATATTTTCTTACCATTTCTTCTTGCTCATCAGTCACAACTATCCTTTTACATTTTCCTGCTGTGGGATGAATTTCTTCTCTTAGGAATGCAGTTTACTACCTGAATTCTTTGTGAAACTGCACCTTCTTACCACAACCTAGTTGGTACTACATACTAGAAGCCTAATGACAGATGCATCAGTATTCTGACATCATGTGACATCATGAATTCCACAACAAACATTCTAAGCAGTACTTTCTGTAGCCAGACAGAGAAACAGCTTAGAAAGGTGGGTGTGTTTGTGTGTGTGTGTGTGTGTGTGTGTGTGGGGGGGGTCAGTAGTCTGGTTTATCCCACTCAGATAACATTATAAAGTATTTAAACACAAAGTGGGCCCAAATTATTCAAATGCATTTCTTAAGTATGTTAGCAGCACATAACCTTAAGATATTTTTACATCTTTTACTTAATGATTTGTAATCTTTTGTCCACAGTGGTTGCTAGAGTCCACTGCAAACGTCTCCAGTAGTATTCCAACAACAGAAAGAATAATTATCTTTCCCACTTGAATGATGTATACTCTGCGTGATTGTCATGCTGGAATTTTTGTAAGTATTATTTCTTTCTGACAATTTCACTCAGAGTCAGTTTGAAGTCAATTCTGGCTCTGATCTGTTTAATAGATATCAGTTCTGTAGATGTGTGCCCTGCCCTGTGTATTTCAGAGTTTTTTCTGTGCTGTAACTTGAAAAGTGAAACGTATCTGTTTACAACATTGTATCTTAGTGGCTTCATAACTGCACTGAAGACATATATATATATATATATATATATATATATATATATATATATATATATATATATTTATATGTGTGTGTGTCTGTATGTGTGTGTGTGTGTGTGTGTGTGTGTGTGTGTGTGTGTGTGTGCTTCTTTCAGCTAAGAAATTGATTTCTGACATGTTGGTGCATCTCATGAATTCATTTCCACAGCAGGAAAATGTAAAAGGATAGTTGTGACTGATGAGCAAGAAGAAATGGTAAGAAAATATATATAATACAGAAGATTTATCATTTATTTTGGTCTGAAAATGAGAGTGGTAATAAAAAAATAACTCACTTCTGTGACTGATTTTAGAACTCTCGACTTTACCTTCCCTAATCTGAGTCTTCCTCATCATTACACATGTACTGTATCCTGTTTAAATTGCAAAAAAAAAAAAAACACCTATGTTGCTGGTTTATACTAAGTACTACTTGTGAAGGCTGCCAGCCTAGCCAGATATAATTTTATAGATAATTCTACCATTTGTAAATATTAATGTAAGACACAGGCTTGTCTTAAATGGAAAAAAAAACTGCTGTTAGATGTGGAACTGCAAAAAAATGTCACAACAGTGCTCTCTACTAACCAAGTAAAAGCATGTTGTGACCCTTTGATCTAAAGTCAGCTCCAGCTAGTCTAGATGAAGACATTCTTTCTATTGTTTTAACCAAGAGTTGAATTGCTAGATTTAAAAAATAGCTAAAAACTAGACAGATTAGACTAAGTGTTTTTCTGTGATATCAGAACTGTACTACTGAATTATTTTAAGTATTTCTCTATGATCTCTGAACTCTTGACTAGCACTGTGTAGTAAGAAGTATTGCCTTGTGTTTTTATTATTTATTATTAAATATTTTAAAACCTTTCAACTGTGGCTGTTTTGTGTAGAGATAATTTAAGCTCTTAAAGTACTTGCATGCCTTTGGTAAAATTGTACAGAACTACTCCTATAGCTTTAGTCCTCAGCTATACTACCAACTGGATAATAATACTGCACAGTAATAATTGGACTCCCTTTTAAGGGCCTTTGAGTAGCTGATAAATATTAGTGGGTGGTGGCAAGTGGTACTACTATATAGCCTGGAGAAAAGGGGCGCAGCTGGAGAACCTGTGCCAGCCTCCCCCAGGAGTGTCTGTGTGGTTATATAAACTCTTCTCAAAATGTGTGTGTGTGTGTGTGTGTGTGTGTGTGTGTGTGTGTGTGTGTGTGTGTGTGTGTGTGTGTGTGTGTGTGTGTGATTGTGTCAGCTACTTAGGCAGGGACACAAAGCACTGGTTGGACAGAGAGGGGGCTGGAGGTTTTAGCTTGCCCACTAGGCTGAGATCTGGACTCTATAGCTGTGCAAGTGGGTAGTCTTATTGGGGACCTGGAGAGCAAGGGAGCGACCAGCCCCGGGCTGACTGTGATCTCTGTGTGCTCTTAAGGGAAATTTCACTTTACTGTGTGTATTTGTTAACCTTTCCTCCTATATGAGATGCCCCTCACTGGTGTTAGTGGTGAGGATTGAGGCTCCTTGATTCCTGAGCCAGGGCATGGTGTCACACTACTTTTTTAAAAATTGTTATGGCTGTAGTCTAACTGTTTTTAACATTTTCTACTTAAATAATATTTGTATGATGACTAAAGGTAATCTGTAAACTCTCAAAAATGCCACTTGTATAATATCTGTAATCAATGACTAAATGTTATATGTATGTACTGAAGCTTTTCTCCCCGGGCCTCTGCTGAAAAAGGGCTTTGGCTCAGTCAGACATTCCCGGTCAACGAATGTAGAATAAATAAAATAAATTAAATAAATAAATAAAATAAACTAGCTTTTACCACCAGAATACCCTTCTTCCTATTGCATTCATTCTTACTGTTCCAGAGTGATCTGTATAAATTTCTTCAAATATACCTTTTCTCATCAGTCAGTGAAATATTATTACTTGACATAACCTTAAAATATGACATGTTTTACTGAAAGTGTAAATCTGTTTATAGAACATTTTAAACTCTTTCGCTTAGCATTTGTTGATTCTGGGAATTGCCAGATTTCCTTCACAAAACATAATGATTATGGTTGTACTATCTCAGAGTTTCCTTATCCCATCAGTGCTGCTTTAACAGGAGATGGCTCTGTTTTATAAAAGGATCAAGCCTAAACTACAATGTATTTATATATTTATTTTGCTTATATTTGCTGGGTTTGTTTTACTTGGTTTAGTCAAATTTATCACTGCAGGCCTGAAGAGAAAAGCTCCAACATATTAGAAAGGTTTTTAAAAGACATTCAGTAGTGGCATGAAGAGACATTCAGTAAGATATTACTCATACATTTGCTAAATTAGATTATCAACATATGAAATACAGACAACTGTTACAATATAAAAGATACTTATGTGTTTAGCAGATGTTGAGCACTGAGCATTGGAAGAGGTGTAATAGTGGGTTTGTCATATAAATAATAGATATCGTGATTAGTGCTTAGAAATTCAAAGCCACTGAAGTAGGGAAAGGAAATGTGTAGGGGAGGAAATGCCAATATTGTAGTTAAGAGGAGAGGGGAATTAAGCAGGTCCAGGGGCCATTATATATGGCTAGAAGGTTTATATAGGAAGTATAGAGATGGGAGTGAGCAGTGTCTCATAAACTATGTATATGGCTTGAAGTTGCAATAAAATGTTTCTAGCATCGTAAATACTGGTTGTGGAGCATGTGATTCTGAGTGAAGAGAAATGGTTTGAAGATGTGGCAAGCTGAAGATTACAGTGGTGTTTACTTTTGAAATATAAAATCCGTTGATTTGATGGGTGAAATTGTAGTTGTATTTTAAATGAACTTACATTCTGAATAGATTTCGGTGGTAATGGGATGTGGTTCCTTAGTTTAGCCACACTATTTGAATATAGAAAGTCACCTACAGTATTAGATGATCTGGGCATAGTGATCAATGATTGTTCTCTAGAGTGCAAAATTCTATTAAAGGAGATGTGTTATATTAAGTAGTTAACGCCTGGACAATTCTCTGATTTGTAGAGAAATCTGTGTACTGTAGTTAGCTGAGACAAAGCCAGGTGATGTGGTAGTTTTAACCAGTTTAATTATTTGAGTGTTAGGCAGTAGTGTGCTCTATTGTTATAGTTTCTTGCAAATTTGGATTGCTATGTAAGGTCATAGATTTCAGAGATAGATTTTGCAGAGTAGATTAGGGTTGAGTCGTCAATGCATTTAACTATGATAGCACTTTTTAGCATTGCAGAGATCATTGATGAATATGTTGAAAAGTATAGCCCCTTGTTAAACACCATCATTTACTTGCAAGAATGTAGAAAAATACTTTTTCCATTTCAATGCTTGTGATCTGTTTGAAAGGAAAGTTATTGAACCATTGCAGTGAAGAGTTGGTGAGCCCTAAGGATAAGAGTTTATGTATGAATTTGGGTCTATATTAGTTCACCAAAATATAGTTTTAATGAACACCTCTTCATCAAGATCTAATCAGAGAAAATCACTTATGCGATTCGCAGAATTGTCCCAGGGCAATAAAGTAATTGGCCAACTACACAACTTTGCCCTTTTCCCAACAGTAGTGTGATCTCGGAGTTGATATATATAGTTAGGGGTGGTGTGTGGGGGGGTGCAGTGCCCCACATTGGGGGGTGCCCCCCCAGATGGGTGGGTTTGATTTAGTGCACTGCAGGTTCTGCTGTGCTGCAGGGCAATTGTTTCATTGCCCTGGGAAAATTCTGTGAATCATGGAAGTGATTTTCATTGATTAGGTGTTGCTGAAGAAGTGTTCGCTGAAAATATCTTTTGGTGAAATAATATAGACCCATGAATTTCTGGTGGGAGATAGTATCATAAGCTTTTGATAAGTCTAGAATATGGTAGAAACTAGGTTTCTGCATTTTCTATAGCTATTGACAGCATTAAAAGTTCTGCAAAACAGCAGTTGTGCTGCGATAAAGATGGAAGCTATGTTGGGTTGAAGACAGAAGCTGGTTATCTATTAGATATTTGAGAAGTTGCATATGAATATGCTTTTCTAATATTTTTGATAGTGGAGATAAAAAGGACAATTGGCTAACAGTGACCTTTAGGCTAATATTACACTCTGTCTCTGAAATATTGCTGCTGCTATTGTAGGTAAACTGCTGGGGTCACTAAATAATGCAAGCAAATTTTACAGTCACTAAGTAATGTGAAACCTACAGGAGTTGATTGGATTTCTGTATTACAAAAATTAATATAGCTGTTTCCTTCATGTTTTGAGAATACTATTCCCTTGCTGGAGAATGGCTTCATAATGAGTAAATAATTGATCTTTCATCTCCTGAAAGCATGGCATCTTGAATCACTGGACCTCCCCAGTTAGTGCAGAAAGTTCAGGTTTGAACTATTAATAAGCTGCTTCCTGTAGATGGTGGTTTCATACCCTCAGCCACTGTATGCACAAACTTTCAGCAGTAATTGATTAAGACTAGAAACAAAACTATAACTTTTATACATTTTGGCATGTGGAAATGTGTGAAGAGATGCCCTTGTGAATGACTTTCGCATTGCTGTTTGAAGGAGCCTCCCTTTCCACTGGAATGATGTTCTGCATATTCTATATATAATTTAGAAAAATCACAGCTTTTATTTCTCATATTATAGTCTTGCAGCATTTATACACCTTGCATCATTTCCTAAGATGCTGAGTTTCTCTATTCCCAGTAATTAACAATATGAACATGAATTGAGATGCTTAAATAAAATTTCCATTGTATTCTGACAAACAGCTGATACAAAACATACGTCAAGTAGTTCTCTATCATACAGAAAAATGGCTGTGTGCATATTAATTACCATATGCATTTTAGAATCAGTAAGACTTGATAAGCAGTAAAATCCAGCAATATATTTTTTATATACCAGAAGAGAGAAAAAAGTGATGATTGCACTGTAAAATCAGAAAATTCAGGTTTGAATACAACATAAGGATGGTGACATCAAAGAATAGGTAATAAATGAATTGAACAATTGCAGATAACATATAATATAGAACTGAGATGGGCTGAAACAGAAACGTCACAAATATAAAAAGATCAATGTAAGCACATTTGTTGACTATCATACTCTCTCCTTCAGATGTATAAAAATCAGAAATGTTACGCACTATGTGTAGATTTTCATATCACTTCTCATTGATATGCAGTCACATCTATCCTTCTATATTTTACCATTTAGTGGGATAGATTTCTTCTCTTAGGAAAACAGTTTACCTGAGAGCCTTGTTGTGAAACTGCCCATTATAACCATAATCTACTCAACACTACATTCTAGAATCCTGCTGATTGATTCATCAGTATTGTGACATCAAGTAGTATTCACAGTCTGGTAGTTTGTACATGTGTAATGGTCATGAGTGAGAAGCACCTCTAAGGTTATATGTAAATAAGTGCAGTGCATTTGCGATGAATAAGAAAAAGCAAAGGAATACTATAGACCATGCCCACTTATGTTGAAAAAGAGTAAACTTTCTTAAGTCAAAAGATAAGAAGGACTATGTGAAAAACCTAAGCTGTGTATCGCTTTATAGTGTTTTGTACAGATTTGGATATTGGGGAAGGACACAGCTGTGCACAGTCACATTTAAAATACAGAGGAAAGCTGCGGACTATGGAGCTTTTGTTATTGATATTTAAAAAAATAAAAGGGTTCAATATATTTTATATAGGGGTATCCTTATATGGATATCGTGATAGTTTCATTAAAGAATATAAAGAAGGAGATAGGAAAGTATGAAAAGGGAAGACACAATAAAAAGGGAACACAGAGAGGAAAACATCAAGAGCGTTGTGCTAGAGAAGGTGGGAGAGGAGTTGCACAATGTTTGTGTGGGGGATAGAGACTCCTAATTTTCAAATGTGTTTATATGAGAGGGTAGTGTGGGTGTGAAATAGTTAAGATGGTGTAGGTGAAAGGATAAGGAAAAAGGGCTAAAGCACCTGCAGGAGTCCCAGCCTACAGAGCCTCAAAATTTCTACTAACTGATAGGACAGTGGAGGACCCTGATATTCAGGGGTAGGGTCCTATGCTGGTGCAGTGGTCGGCACCAGCTGGGACAGTGTGTCTTCTTCATGCTACACCAAAGCCTCAGCAAGTTAAATCCTCTAAACAACTACCTCTTCCAGCATGTCCACAACCAAGTTATGACTCCCCGAATTCTGTGAGGCTTTCCAGGCTACCATGTGCTGTGGTGCTTGCAGGACTGATGCCACCACCCCAACCCTGTGAGGATGTTCTCGATGGGCAGAGGTTCAGTGATCCATAACATGGGAGGTATGTGCCTGGGTCACTCCAAGGGATTTTGTGGCTTTCGAAGAATTAACATAAATGGAAGAGAAATAAAATGATAAAGGACAAAGCAATGCATAAATAAAATAACAAAAGCAGAGGAAAAAAGGTTTGGAGGGGGAGATGAAAGACAAAATACACTCAATTCAGTCACACATCAAGTTACACAGTATTAAATTCTTTACTTTAATATAATTCTGCTTTTATAATTATTTATTGAAACAAAAGAGAATATGTTGAGTCTTTATTCATACTTCTACTTCAGAGTGTATGGTATGTGCTTGTACAAACTTTGGGATGATGGGGAGTGCTTATAGACACTTTTGGGATGAAATGTTATGAGAAGTACTTATGCTTACTTGTCATGACAGTGCTTGATATCAAATAATAGTGACATTTTACATGTTGCAGTGTACTACACAAACATGATGACTACATTTTTGCCTGAAATGCATAAAGTTGAAATACTTCATTGACAGCACCTGTCATAAATAATTGTATCTTATAAAAATCAGTGATAGGCTTAAATACTGCACTTATATCATTCTTGCTTGCAGTAATCCACTGAATACAAGTTATTCCTTCAGTTACAAATATCTATTAGTAATTTACTTATCTTATAGACTTTAATGATATTACTTTCTTCACTTGTATACTTAAATCTGTCACTTTCTTCCTTGCATGATGTTGTGAGTGCAATCTATTCCTTCATTTTCTATGATCTAGCAGTAAATTCAGTAAATGCAGTAATAAAATCAGTTAAGGACAGAAATGCTGCAGTTATACACTGACCTCTGTCTCTCTCTGTTTCTTGCAGTAATGTGCTTAATGCACTTTATTGCTTCAAACTTTGTATAATGTATTATTAATTATATTGAAATCAGTTAAACACCCAGTCAGCTTACACAAATGTATTCAAGCTTACTGGAGGATTCAGGAAGCTTCTTCAGGAACCCATCTTGCAGTCTCTTGTTATAGAAGAAATGAGGCAACTCTTCTATCTGTATGTCACATTTTTTGCCATTTACATCTAAGTATGCCATTACCATTTCTAACCAGGTATAACTGCCTTATTTGCATAACCATGCAGTTTTTCAAACATATAATGCTATCTGAATTTTCATAATTTGCTAATCTCCCATTTATTTCCATTAATAAACAAAAGTAGATAGCTTTGGTGGAATGTTATTTTTTATACATTTATGCTTTGTGTGTAGTAGTCTCTGAATTTGATTCAGCATGAATGTGTAGACACACAGAACAATATTGCAAGTCATGGATGCTTTCATTTCCTAAGCTGTTCAAAATTGTGTGCTTGATATTTTTCTTCATGAACAATTCTAAGCATATAAGGCTATTATATAAAGGAGAACCACACTCACAGACTCAAACAAAATATTTATTTCATCATGGTTTGGTGTTTCCTGCATTTTAACACCACTCTGGGACTATTTACAGGTATTGAAACATGTTTATACATAATTTCTGAGTCTGACCACATGGGGTTTAACATCTTGAAGTGATCTTGAATGTTTTATCTCCCTTTATGTTTCCCACAATGCAGTGCTTGTCTATAAAAATTACATCCTGCAGGCCTCTTTCTTCCTAAAGCTCCTGTCACTGCATTGATGTTACATGCATACACTGCTGTCTTTTAGTCAGTTAAAGTAACATTTCACATCATTCTATGACTACTTAAAACATAAACAGTGCAAATGCTACATAACAGACTTTCAAACTACTTTTTACTGCTGCTTCTTTTTAGAATGGATAAATTGCAGTCTTTTGTGAAGCCTAAATTGTACTCCTTCGACTCATCTCCCATCCCACTTCACATCTAACTTCCCTAGCTATCAAAGTGCTAAGGGTAATTTGAGCTGTTACCTGCTGTGATTGACAGCTCACAGCAGGAGACTTGACTCATGTACTGTTTTCTTGTTCCAGCCTTTACTTTCTGCTTGGGTAGGGGTAGTACCAGGGAGCTGTGACATCACAGCACAGGTGGGGTTTCAGGATGTTTGCGGTGATGTCAGTTTGGGGAGGAAATTGGCCAGAAAACTACCTGAATTTATTGGCCTTGATGACATCAATGAATTGAAGACTGCATCAAGCTTTTCCAGGTGGGATAAATGCTTTTTGTAAGTGAAACCACCACAGTATGGTAAGGTACTGCTCTAGTGGAGAGAAACAGTTGATTTAAAATATTTTAAATGCTGTATTGCTGTCCATTTATAGCAGAGACTGTATATCAGGATAAAAAAGGACACGTAAGTTGAGCATTTAATAATAGAATTCCATTGTTATCCTTTAAAATGTATGTAGAAGTAATACAGAGTTAACAATACTGATTATTTCTCAGTAAATATGTGCTGGACATTCATTTCCCTATACACCAACACCCTTCACCCTTCCCTAACTCTCCAGTCTGACTAGGGTGTGGTACCTGACTGACTTCAGCCATATTGTATGTGCAGTTACAATTTTGGAAAGAAAGGGCTTTGTTATTCAACTAGTATACTATTAAATAATTTCTGGTCTACATAAACTGCCTGCATATAGTTTCAGTAGTACTTAAAGTAATGCAATAATAAATGAAAGTAAGGAATGAATTTCAAATATTTTTCTTTCTGTCTAAAGAGATGGAAAACATGTTGTCAGTTGTTAGACTACTTATGCAGATCCATTCCAGTGCTTTTCAGACATATGTATGCAGATTATTATTTTACCAATATATATTGCACATTGACATTTGTATAGGCAATTATTATCACATAAGCATTACCTACTTCTTTGCTGATATAGCTCTATATATAGATATATTATGCTTTCTTTAGCATTACTATAAGAACAGTATAGGTAAATTTTTGCAGGTCCATATTTTTCTTCTGCTAAATTCCTTCAGTAATGCAATATCCTTAAATGTTTTACCCATGTTCAATATGCCCTCCACCCAAAAAGTTACACTTTCTATAAACTTCTGGCCTTCTTTCCTCTATCTGGTGTATCCACTCAGACAACTGGTCTGCTTCCTCAGGTTGATATACCTGTGATGGCACTGCTAGCTGGAGCAGGTGATCACTGTCAGAGTGATTAGGTGATAACTCAACTCCTGCAAGTTATTGATTTTTTTCCACTTTGTCCCTTTAGTGCATGTCTTGAGCTTTTTCAGGTATGACTCCATCAGAAGGTATAGCATGTTTTTGGTCTCTTTATCAGATCATCTTCGAGAACAGCCTAGTGCCTTAACAGGTGCTGCCATGTCTACAAGTCCCAGTACCAGAATGAAAAAAAGCATCAGAAGGGCTATGATTTAACATTTTACAATCTCCCACTGGGGTGTGACAATCTCCCTCTGGGGTGTGACTGCCTTAACCAAACCCAGTTAACCAGTAGGGACATTACAACAGGTACTGTTATTACTGGCAAGTTTGGTTTAACCAAAATGCAGCCATTTTTTAAAGGATTATAATTTGACTTATAGTGCGCATTAAAAATGCAGAAATCATTTCCATTATGTAATAGTTATAATTGCCAATAGTTATGTACCTTGCCTTAGCTGTCTTTTTTGAAAGTATAAAACCTGAATGTTTAAAAAACACCACTAGATTGAATGAGTCCAAGAAGAAGCAGAAATCCACGGACAGGAACCCAAACCAGCGAAAATACTTATCAACCTTTATTGGATGGCTACAAACAAAGTGCAACAAGTGCTTTCGCTTGGTTAATACCAAGCTTTTTCAAGATGAAGTATTTTTGCTGGTTTGGGTTCCTGTCCGTGGATTTCTGCTTCTTCTTAAACCTGAATGTTTACTTTCCTTCACTGTAACATTAATGATACATTCTGCTTTTTTTTTGGTGAATGGGGGGGGTTGAATAAATACATCTACTTATGTGGTCGATGAGCAGTTTTTATAAACTTTTATTAGGTGGAAGTGACTAGGTGTGTCAGAGGAGAGTAGGTGAGCAGAGATTGCACAGTATTGCTGGCCTAACTGTAATGCATAAGACTCCATTTTTATCTGAATATTTTCACATATCAGCTTAACTGAGCATATCCATGCATTCCTACTACATACAAGGAAAAGTGTTGATGCCCTGCAGACAGCTGTGAACTCCTCAGCCATCCATAGTGTATTCACAAGAATTTGAATTCACATTCAAGAGCATCTCAGACCATTTTCCATTCAAAAGTTGCTTATACACATTCACATGTTACTGTGATTCATATAGATTAACATAAAAGACCCCAGTTTCATACAAGATATGTAAATAGACCCAAATTCATGTGGAAAAGTTGAATATCACCATGTTAACTTGCCATTATTCAAGTTAGATTTGAACTGTCTTAGGAAACTGCAGACTCATAAAGTAAGGAAATAATAACAAAAATATTATAACTTAATAAGCATGTACAGACAGGTAATAGTATTTCATTATGTTAAGGAAGTGTTTTTACTAATGGTTAGTGTGGTTTAATCATGAGGGCGAAGTCCGAATGATTAAATTAAGCCAACCATGGGTAAATCTTAATATACTACACCACAGAGTCGGTTATTGCTATTATACAATGACATTATTTAAGAAAAAACATACTCACTTTTCTTAAATAATGCCTTTGTATAATGGCACCATGCTACCCTTCCACAGCTGGTACATATCCTGTTGCTTTTTTTATATGTACTGAGCATGTGTATGGGACTTGCGTTAAAACGCATACCCAGTACATCAGTGCTTTGGAAAGGAAGCAACGGAGAAAAGAAGGTCTCTGTTGCTCCGTTTATGTTTTCTTTTTTTTTTTTTTTTTTTAAAATTTAAAAAATAAAAACTTTTGGGCAGTTTAGGGGTAGGAGAGAGACAGAATGGAAGAAATACAAGGAAAATCAGGCACATTGGGTGGCGCAGTGGTGCAGCGGTTAATGCTGTCGCCTCACAGCAAGAGGTTTTCTGGTTCAATTCTCGGCTGGGATGCCTTCTGTGCAGAGTTTGCATGTTTTCCCTGCGTTAGTGTGGGTTTCCTCCGGGTACTCCAGTTTCCTCCCACATTCTAAAGACATGCTTCTGGAGCATTTCTCCCCGGGCCTCCACTGAAAACAGGATCTGTGGAACCTAGTCAGACTTTCCCAGTCAACAAATGTTAAATAAATAAAAAATGTCTTTAGTTTTGAATAACGTACCTGAGTTTTCTAGTATTTTCTCTGTCCTGTCTCTCTGCTACGTCTGGAGTCCGGATTACAGTTTTTTTTTTTTTTTTGTTAAAAAAATCAATAAAAGTTACAGTATATAGCAATGGAAAAAAGTCCGGGTGGCCGGACCATTTTCCATTGGTATATGGTAGGATTTACAATGGGCACGCTGATTGGGCTGACCAATCAGCATGCTCATGTTGGAATATTAATGACCAGTCATTGTATAATAAGAATATTGTAAACCTGTCATTTGGAAGTGGCAATTTAGTAAAGCAGCATTGTAAATGATAAATGATCACTGAGGAAAACCATTACTTTGTTGTCATGTAGTGTTTGTGCATACATGGCAGAAATGCAGTCATTATAGTGTGAAGTACTGTAGTGGTAAGGATTTCTGACTATCAGTGATGAATGAAAAAGGTTAATAATACATGATAATGACAGAGGGTGGGGGCAGGATGAATCTGTTAAAAAAGTGTTTGCTTTATTTCTTTGAATTACTGCAGCTGATGCTAGACCACACCTTCACCTGACTGGGTTTATTTAATTTGTATATTATACTGTGAATTAGGTACATAGTTGTAGCTGCTGACAACCTGCCTTTGGCCCGGGTAATGGTTGAAATGGGTCTTTGGACCAGCAAACTTACTGGTGAACAAAACAGAAATAACTGAATGAATGAATAAATAAATAGTTACATAAATATATAAATATATACATTTTTAGTCTGCCATGTCTTCAAGATGCATGATGGATATATTCTGGAATACAATACTGGTGAGTGCATAATTCATGAACAGAATCACATATATGACTGTACAGGAATTGCGTAGGGCATGCAGAAGTGTTCATCGATGTGGTTTGGGAAACCTAGCAATTTTTTGGAGAGTGGCAAGTACACATGGTCATTGTTGCGCAGTAATTATGATTACTTTCAAAATGTTTTGGTGTATGACTGTGGCCTTTTTTCTTTTCTTTTTTTTAAATATGCACTAATGACGCAAAACAAGGGATCAAGGCAGAAAGAAAGGTTAATTTCAGCCATGAGGAAAATTGCATCATCATGGCAGCCCTTAGGATATGTGGGAAATGTCTGTTTGGTAAATGGGTCCCCATACAAGCTGAGAATACAAAAGCATGAAATCAAGTTTTCCTTGGCATTAATGTAGTAGGTAACTGAAACCACACATTAACATAGTGTAAGAAGAGGGTGAATGATATGGTAGGATGTGCTCGAAGCAAGGTGAGACAGAATACAGAATCCCTGTACCAGTACGGGGGGGGGGGGCTCCAACAATTATCCAGTTAACACCAAATGAGGACTACATTCTCTTTATCTGGGGGGGTGAGTATAACAAAGAAGTGATGCCACTGGAATAATCAGAGGGGGTGTGCACACTGACAATTATCTATATCTGCAGCAGCAACACCCTGCTAACGAAGGCTGGTTTAAAACTGTGTATTCATACAGAGAATTGAATACTGACAATGAATGATCACATTAAACAAATGACAGTTACTATTACTAGGTGAACCTTCTACATCAACACAGAATAGCAATGAGGTCAGTGTGCATGATGAATGCCCCCCACTCCCTTAATAAGCCTACAGTGGTGTATGTTATTTCATTATGAGTAATGTTTTCAAATATTTTTTTTACAATGTCAGCATCAAAAACGAATAGCTCCACCATACCAATGGATTTCGTGGATGTCAACAGCAGCATGGCTTTTGGTGATGATAATAAAAACATAGTTATATTTATGAGACAGCCTGAGGAAAGTGGCAGTCAGTCCCCAGGCTTAATGGCAGGATCTCATACACCACAACATATTAGTAACTCTACAGGAAGTGACAGTCAGTAGTGTAACTTGGATGGGGCGAGTGGGGCAACAGCCCAGGGTGCAAAGTGCTGGGGGGGTGCAATCAGCCAATCCTGATCGCTCTTTAATATAATACTGACTTTTAAAAAAACAGTATTGCATTTGCAGTAGCACTCCTTGTGTGGTTTAAACTGTAGTAGCAGTTTGCTACAGTTTAAAAAGAAATGTTTTTTTTAACTAAAACATGAGTGCTGAAGCGCTCCATGCAGGCAGGTATAAACTGTAGTCACTGTTTGCTACAGTTTAAAAGAAGACATTTTTTTTTAAATAAAATGCATTAAAGGATGGTTTGGGCAGGGCACAGAAATGGGACCTGAATGGCTGTGGCTGGAGGGAGGTGGGGCATGTCATGTATCTGGCCACGTGGTTGGTGTGCCACTAGAAGGAACATCTGTTTTTTTTTTCTTTTTCTGGGGGTGGGGTGTGTAGATCTAACTGTGATAAGCCAATCACTTACAGCTTATTACACTGAAGTGTTTCTTTGCTCTTCGCTTGAACAGCTGATGGAGTAGGGCACTGGTTCATAGCAACATCCCAGGGCTCTGATTGAACCAGCTATGCTTCTGGTGACAGTGTATCACAAAGACAAGCACACATTGACATTGCACTCAGGCTTGTACAGGAGGGGCAACCACGCATCATTACAGCAGTATTGCCAAACCCAGACAGACAGTTTTGATGATGATGGCAGGCATTTGGAGGTGACAGTGTCCACAGTGACACCATTACAAAGGGGAGGCAGGCACAGAAGATTGTTATAGCTACCCAGGAAATATGAAAGCATTGCCTGCCCAGCAGCAAATATGTTGTGAGATTGTTAGTGCTCAGAGCACTGCCATAGAGAGTCAGCTGGAAATGTGTGAGGATTAGCAGTATCTATATAAAAATGGCAGACAGTAGGGATAGTGCTGTGATCACACTAATGTGTAGTATGGTGGCACACCAAGTATCCATGGCCACCTCCTTTTGTACACTAGTTAGGACTTAACAGACTCAAGTAAGAGTCACTCTTGGAAGGGTAAGAGGACAGGATACTGTTTGGACCTATGGGGGCAGATCACATGAGACTCCAAGTGCTTCTCAGGAAAGTATTGTAACTAGTCAAGGAGAACAATCAACAGAGTTCATGCAGGGCACATCAGTGTCCATCTGCATCTACCAGGACCACTAATTCGAGGTCCTGATTATGTTCACAAAGCACTGTAAGATCATTGTCTATAGGGTCACCTGCATCAATTAGATTACAACCTTGAACAAACTCACCATACAGCTCTCATGATAGCCCCTCTTCAAAAATAACTTCCACTGGCACCAAGCCTGTCCTTAGGAAATGTGTTTGACTTATTTGATCTTGAACTACTCAGAATTAATTTTGACAGTTCTGTTAATTACAATTCCACCTTCACGAAGAGTGCTGAATGGTTTAACTAGAAGGGGAAAACATGTGGGGGAGAGTTGGTGTTGGGACACTTTACAGCTGTTTCATTACATCATTATAATAGCACTGCTTATAACCTTAGGGAACCGTGGAAATAAATCTGCATGCGATAACATGACATTGCAGTCATTAATCCCAATGCTCTGTGCATTACCATTCATACAGCTGCCAGTTCCCTACACCTGAAAAGTATTACTACATGACTTTTCATGGAAACACAGTACTGAGAAAATTACACATTTAAATGAGTATCCCGACATTTAAAAAATACTGCTGCTACTTACCTCACTACTGCACACATGATCATGTGTATGACAAAATAAAAATAATCTGATGTGCGGTACCTCAGTAAACAGCAGACTTTAATATGATAATAAATTGAAGAATATGAAAAAATGTATACGTTTTATTTCAAATGCAATACATGATGTAATCATATATTGAAATAACTGCTTTTACTAATTATACCAAATGAGGACATTCAGTACCTGCATACTTATGGAGACCACTTCTAAAAAATTATTTTGCAAAACAGTTAAAAAAGTTGATTAAGACTTATATGATCCCTTATGACATCACTGAACAGTTGTCAGTGAGCATTCAGGCATAATGTCTACAAATAATAATATGAATAACTGTTATGAAATAAAAATATTTTCAAGTGAGAGAGAATATCTGATGAACACTGACAGCAGGCAATGCACTACATAGCACAGCCAATAGATTATACTTCATGCATCAATTATACTTTGCATGTGCTTTTTACAAGAAAAGAAACACTAACCTGAATGGCATGGATCATCATGGTTCTGGATAGATGCTGCCTTTTTACCTGCTCAGCCTTACTTCTGCTGCTGGCTGGTCATCATTAGTTATAGTGGTACAAGAACTAGGAGATGCAGTGACAGCATTAGTCAACTTCACTACCAAACCAATGCATAATCATGTTATGCAGACTGCAACATGCAGTAAACATCCTACATGCAATACCTGGGTCATTCTAAAAAGCACCTCCAGACTCATACAGGCACCTGAAATGTCTCTTCAGGAGACAAAAGACCCTCTTGATGACAGTACTGGTCTGGTACAGGGATACGCTACAGATCTCATGTGCAACTCCACTTGGATTTTTCACTGGCGTCATGAACCATGGCTATAGTCGATATCCAGCATCACGTGAAAAACATGAAAAAAAGAGAGTAAGAGAAAAGGGGGGGGACAAAACAAATACGTGTTTTAATTTTCAGCAATACATTTTACATGAATAACAACATAAATACAATATAAAAAAATGCCCACTTACCAACAAGATTACCACTGGGCATCCTTGCATGCAAGAAGAGGTGATAGGCTAAGCTAGTGTGCCAGACATGGAAATTGTGTGCACTATCAGGATGCTGGGCAGAGATGTTGGTGATGCACCTCCATGCATCACATACCACCTAGCAATTGATGGAATGGTAGCCCTTCCTATTGCGATACCACTCCTGCTGTGGAACACAAGGGGGCGTAACTGCAACATGGGTGCAATCTATTGTACTGTGTACCTCAGGAAAACATGTCTCCCCATAAAAGGCATACATAGTCCTGACTCAGTCCTGAGGTGACACCAGGAAATAGATGTACTGATCCACATGTGCCAAGAGCACATCCAGGAACTGCTGCAGTATTCTCATGACAGAAGCCTGTGAGATCCCATCTTGCTCCTAGTCTGTCTCTGCAAGGTCCCCATGGCAAATATAGTAAGGGTTATACATATCTTAGTATAGAAAGTCCACTCATTTTGCCAGCACTCCTATGGGGGTCATACATACTCAATAAGACCTTATAATGTCCCTGTCCACTCTGAACCTGTCAGGTATCTCCTAATTGGTAAAGTTATGAGTTATCCTCTGTCTATATCTCCGTTTTCCTTGGCTGGTCAGTGCAGCTGAGCACAAATGATTTTGGTTCAGCCAAGACAAACAACTTACACCTAGAAATAGCAAGGTTTGCAGCAAGTGACAACATTTTCACAAATTACAAAGAAGATAGGATTGGAGAAACTCCACTTTATATAACATATCTGCAGATGGGGAAAAACTGTGGGAAAATTCCACTAGGAATCACAAAGAGGTGATATAATGCTTCATTAGCATATGCCAAGTTACACCATATCTCATTTAAATCTCATTATGACTTAATTTCCATAAGCTTATTTGTGGCCATTGTGAGTTAGTATACGTGGCCTCTATGAATCACTGCTGAGCTGAGCTCATTTGCAGAAAGTGGAAATAGTCCTAATGTGTTTGCGTAATGACTATAAATAACACCCATCATCTGAAATCATGAATTGTACCACTAACATTCTAAGCAAAGCTTTCTGTAGCTAGACAGAAAAAACAGCTTAGGAAGATGTATGTGTCCATTTTTGTGGGATTGTGGCTTTCAGTCCTCTGGTTTATCCTTCAAACAAAGATAGCATAAAAGTATGCATTCTAAAAGTGGGCCTAAAGTGTTCAAATGCATTTCCTAAGTACATTCGCAACACACACAATTGGATCTTAACATACTTTTACTTAATGATTTGTAATCTTTTATCCACAGTGATTCCTGGAGTCAACTTAAGACCTCTTCAGTAGTATCCCAAGGATGAATGAAACTTCTTCACTTGAATTATGTATGCTCTGCATGGCTGCCATGCTGGAATTTTTGAAAACCATATTTCCTTCTTACAGTTTTGCTCATAATTACTTTCAAGTCTAATCTGACTCTGATGTGTTTAATTGAGAACAGTTCTGTGGATGTATTCCCTGCTGTACAACTCAGAGTTGTTCTGTGCTGTAAAAGCAAAACCAAAACTTACTAGTTTACAACATAGTTGCTTCATTGCCTGGGAGACATATCTATGCTGTTATCAGCTAAGGAGTTGTTTGCCAATACTTTTGTACAACTTATGAATGAATTATTTAATTTTACTTAACAAAACTACAGCATGCATATTACAGGTGTGAATTGAGTTTCAATGTCAGTGGCAATATTTCCAGGTACTACATGGTAAGCCATAAGCAGTGACAAAGTCTTAATGTATGACCATCTCTAGACAGAAACGTGAGCTCAGTCTTATGAAAGCAGTGCATCCATGTCGGGTATTAATCTATCAGTATCAGGTCTACATTTATTATTACAAAGACTACATTAAAACTTTCCCAACATATATCTGGAAATGTCTGTGGATATATTGGTGCTTGCCTACATATTTTCTGTTATGTACAATGTTGCAAGAAAAGCTTTGCGTATATTTATAGTCTCTTCAACTAGCTTTCACCACTAGACTACCCTTCTTCCTATTGCATCCATTCTTACTGTTCCATGGTGATTTGTATAAAGTTCTTCAAATACAGCTTTTCCTATCATTCAGTGAACATCATTGCTTGGCATACCCTTCAAATACAACATGTTTTACTGAAAGGTTAAATATTTTTATACAACATTTTAATCTCTCTCTTTTAACATTCATTGATTCTGGAAATTGCCAGGCTTCCTGCACAAAACAACACTCATGGTAGCACTATGTCAGAGCTTACTTATCGTACCAAAGCCGCTTTAACAGGATCTGTCTCTGAGCTATAAAGTGATAAAGCCTGCACTACAAAGGAATGACAGGGTTAGATTAGCATCCCATGATATGAAGGAGACATGCCAGTAGAGTGAGAGTATATTGTCAATATCAGCCCACCCATTCTGGTAGGATGGAGGAGATTAGGCCTGCTAGGAGACAGACTCAATTGGTATAGCAACAGTACAACCTATATATGGGCCACAGATGTGCAACTGGCTCTCCTAAGCTGGAATACTGCAGTATTCTTCCAGGTGGACTGTATGCAGTAATGTCTGTGCTGAATCTGGTAGGGAAAAATATCACAGAACCCTGGTGTCCCAAGTAAGATTTTAGGTCCTAGTATTTGTGAATTTATGTAGAAAACCTTAACCGTTAGAAAACCGTAATGGGTACCTAGATAATAGTCCCCTAAAACTGGTACTCCCTTTAATGGATAATAAGTAAGCCTGTCAGTTACAGGAATGTTGATGGTTAACAAGCAATAAGGGGCAAAAATTATAAAAAAATGCTTTACTAGGAATGTCCTGAATGTGTTCTTTGGACACAGCTTTCACCCATTCTATTATTACTTTTGCAATGTTATCTGAAATATCATGTAATGAATTTCTAAGGAGTCCATCAGCCTTAGCGTGGCCTTTGGAAATGCTCTAATCTATTTGTGACCATTGGTTTTCAATATAATACTCCCCTCCAAATTACTGCTGCTGCTCTTGTAGGTAACCTTTATGCTCACCAAATAATGTTAGTAATTGTTATTGTCTTGTTACAAGCTTGACATTTCTAGTTCAGAGGTATTGATGAAATTTCTGTAATGCAAAAATTAATACAACTGTTTCCTTTCTGCTTGGAGAATACCTTTTCCTCGTTGGAGAAAGATTTTTTATGGGTAAATAACTGACCACCTAAAGGTGGTCAAGGCATCTTGAGTCACTCTACCTCTCTAACAGCTAGTGCAGAAAGTTCAAGCTTTGAGCTCTTAATGCACTGCTTCCTGTAGACAGTGGTTTAGTGCCCTCAACCTCTCTTGCCTTAGTCTGTGAATCTGAGCTTAACCATACAGAGTTCTCAGGCTGAGTCAGAAAATGGTCCATAGGATCAGTGCATTATCCTAGTTAACCAATGCCGATAAATTAAAAATGATGCTGTACACTGAGGTGATGATACTAATAACTCTTGGTCTGTCTAGAAATGAGTGATTAGAATTCAGTATTTTTACAGTTTTTGAAATCATTATTCTCAAGTTTTTTGTATTGCTGTGATGCATTTCATTGCAGTAGCCTACACTGTGGTGTTAACATTGTACTTGGTAGACACAAATTTTCCATATAATAATTAATCAAGACAAGAAAAACCTCTAAAACTATAGGCTCATAGGATCATAGGAGGTTACTAGGCTATTGGCCCTTTGGTCCTTATAAGCCTAGCCAAGAGTTTAGCCCATGTTTAGACAAATCAGCACCCGATGCCCCTGTCCAGCAGGGACATGGGTGGAATCCCAGGGATATATTTTCTGTTTCCCATTCAGGTATCCATGTTGTGCTTAAAAAGGGGTAAAGAGGTACTCTGCTTGATGTGGAGAGGGAGTCTATTCCATAGATGGGGGAGTTTCTGGGACACAAAGCTGTTCCGCTAGTAAGTCTTGTTGATGTCACAGACAAGGTTGAGGCCGTGCATGTGGGTTACACAAGTGGATCTTGACTTGCAGATATACAGCGGTCCCATCTAGATGGGGTCCATGATCACCTTGTATGCCAGACCAAGGTCACCTCTATGGAGTCTGTATGAAACTCAGTAGAGAACTAGGGCTTTTAGCCTATCTTTGTATGGTAGATGTTTGAGGCCCTAGATTCTCCTGGTGAGGAACCTCTGTGGTCTCTCCAGCTGCTGCATGTGCTTTGCGAGGTGCATGCCGAAAGGGGCATTGTACTCAATAATGGGTCTTATAAGGGAAGAATACAGGGATGTTATGACTTCCTTGTCCATAGATGAGATACGCTTACTTATGAGGTGGGCCATGTAGAAGGCTTTCCATGTAACGAAAGCAACATGGTGGTCAAAAGTCAGGTTGCTATCAACCTGGGTGCCCAAATCCCTCACGACTGATTGCGTGCTAAGGACATTGTTATTAATGTGATAATTTATGAGGATGTCACTCTCCTCAAATGGGATTATGATGCATTTTTTTGTTATTCAGCTTGAGGTCATGTTTCTGGCACCAGTCATTTGTCTGAGTGACACCCTCTTGGAGGATGCACACATCACTAGGGGAATTGATGACAGCACCCAGCTTGCAGTCATCTGCAAACTTGATCAGCCATAGCCCACTGGTTTTGGCCTGCACCTCAGAAAAGTATATCCCAAATAACAGAGGCCCCAAGACTGAACTCTGGGGTATGCTGCTTGTTATGGGTCTACTGTTTGAGGTGGCTTCCCCTATTTTGACTACGTGGGTTCTCTCAGTAAGCCAGTTTGCTACCCATCTGGTAACATATGGATTGATGCCTAGTTGAGAGAGTTTATCTATTATGCCCGAGTGGGGAATAGTGCCAAAGGCTTTGGCTAGGTCAAGGTAGGTGGTGTGCACTGTCTTCCCCTTGTCCATGGCTTTGGTGACTGTCTCAAAGAAGTCGACCAAATTTAGCATACATGACCTCCCCTTGATGAAGCCAAACTGTGTGGGATCAAGTGTTTAGAGGTTGCCAATGTCCATGTTAATGAGCTCTATGATAATCCATGCTATGGCCTTGCAGATCAGGCTAGTTAGGCTGATGGGTCTATAATTTACCAGATTGGTGGATACTCCACCTTTGTGCAAAAATATGACAGTGGCTGTCCTCCACTCAGCTGGGATGAAGCCAGTACTCAGGCTTTGGTTGAATAGGGTGCCTAATGGTGCTGCAAGTTCCTGCCTGGGTTCACATAGGATGCAGCCTTGGATGTTATCTGGTCTCACGGAGGCTGTATTTTTTTGCCTTTGAGAGAGCAGTGATGACCTGTTCCTAGATATAAGGGGAAGGGGGCAGGTACTGGGGATGTCCTGATTTACTGATGGGGGGACAGAGGAGTAAAGTATTCACTGAATCTGTCAGCCAGCAAGTTTGCTATATCTATGGCATTTGTATATGTGGTGTCCTTGACCACCAGTTCTGAACAGATCTGGGTGCTTCCTTTGAGGTTGCGGACATATGTGAAGAAGGCCTTATGATTGTCTCTAGTAGATGTGGCCAATTTGTACTCGAATTTTGCTTTGGAGGATTTCACTAGTGCTCTTATTTGCTTGTTCAGGCTAAGGAGACATTGCTTCCAATTGGGCACCTGCTCCTTCTTGGTCTTGGACAGCAATTTTTTTCCTTTTGTTATAGAGTTTATTTATTGCAGATGTCCACCAGACATGATTACTCTTCCTTGCAGAGGATTATTTAGTCCTGCTGGGTGTTCCTGGTTCCATGCATCTATATAAATGGTTGTATAGTACTTTGGTGTAGTTTTGGATATTGGTGCCAGTTCCTACGGGGGGGGGGGGGGGGCTGTGAAACTGTTTATACCATCCCTCAGGAGGCTGTAATCAGCTTCGGAGAAGTTTTTATGTCTGATACAAGCTAGAGAGGGGTTGGGGGAGATGGTGACTTTGAAAGTGGCCGCTTTGTGGTCAGATCTTACCAGGGAAGATGATACTATAAGGATGCTGCAGTGGTTACTCATGTTAGATAATACCAAGTCCAAGATATTATCACATCATGTGGGGGTATCTACTAGCTGTTCCAAGGCATTTGTATTGACAAAATCAAGGAATCTCTGGGCATTTGTGTTCTGGAATGAGTAGTTTTTCCAATCTATGTTTGGGAAGTTAAAGTCACCCAGGATCAAGGTAAAGGGTTCAAAATCCAAAAGTTCTGTGCTATGACTAAAGTCCCACCAAACAGCAAACAGCAAAATCCAAAAAGAGAAAAGAATGGCAGGACACTGCTGGATTAACTCCTTCTTTTATTAAAACAACCAAAACAGCCAAGGATAAGCGCTTTCGGGTGTGGTACCCTTCATCAGATAAAAAGGAACAAACATTACCATTATTTTAAATTAAAAGCCAACCAATCAGCAATCAATATACTACCCGCCTTTTTTGTAGGACGGGTTTCAAAGGAACCATGTCATTTAACCCTGGACTCCTATGAGCCCTCAGCTCCAAGATCCATTTAGATTCAAGGGATTCTGTCAACAACCTTATATCCCCTCCCCTATTATTTAACCTTACGTTAACCACAGCCCTGAAGCTGAAAGTGTGTGTGGAGTGCTGTTCAATGTGCCTATAAAGAGCATTATGCACATTTTTATTTCTAATATTGGAAAGATGCCAAAAATCCGCAAATCAGTAGAAGATCCCCCATTCAGACCCATTGTCTCAGGCAGAGGCTGGGTCACGGAGCACATTTCCATCTGGATAGAATATACACTTCGACCACTTCTAGATAGAGCAACTTCTGTGTTGAAAGATACAGGTGATTTCCTTAGAAGGGTAGGTAGGTTTAACTACAACAAGCCACAAGGAAATCTTTTAATGGTGACGTTGGATGTCCATAACCTTTTTACTGTGATCAGTAATGACTTTGGTATCCAAGCCATAGGTGGGGTCCTGAGTGAGTTGGGTGAAGAGGACAATAAAATATCCTTGGTCAAGGAGATGCTGGCCCTGGTCCTAGAGAATAATGTCTTTATAGGGGACAAGCAAATATATAGACAAGCACAGGGGGTAGCTATGGGCACCCCCTGTGCTAATACATACGCTAACCTGGTCCTTTGGTTTTGGGAGAAAGATGTAATTTTAGAACATCCACTATGGAAACAACATGTGTATATGTATACATGTTTTGTAGATGATGTTTTTTCTTCTGGAGGGGTGATGCAGACATGCTAATAGATTTTGTCAGCTACCTACACTCCACCACATCTTTCCTTAGATTTAAGTTGAATTTCTCTGACACCAGCATTGATTTTTTGGATGTCAGTATCACACAAACTAGTGATGGTTTTTCATCGAAGTTATTCAGAAAGGCTTGTTGGAAGAACAGTCTGCTGTGCTTTGATAGCATGCATCCCCGTCATATGTTTCCCAACATAGTTCAGGGCCAGGCAGGCAGAATATCTAGGATATCAATGAATGATATAGAATATGAGAAAGATATAGAGTCCTTGAAGCAATGTTTTTTGGACAGAGGATACAATGAGGGGATGATCTGTGAGGTCATTAATGATAGTAGGCAGAAAAGGATAGTAAATATAAACCATGGATCAGACAAGAGCATGCTGAAGCTAAGGCCAATGTTCCACAGAGATATACAAAAAGGGAACCTAAGTTGTTTGTCACCTATAGTAGTAATACCAAAGATATAAAAAAAATATAGTCTTTAACAAATGGAACATCTTAAGAAGTGACAATAAGTTAAAGGGCCTAATAGGAACTAGACCCAGTTTTGGATACAAGAGAAATAAGAATTTAAAGGACATCCTTTGCACTGAAAGGGCTTTTACTACATCCAATTCATTTAAGGATAGCCCAGGCAGTGTTCCCTGTGGCTTATGTAAAGCCTGTCCGTCCATCAATAAGAATGCAACTTTTAAACATCCTGTTACTGGAAAATTGTACCACCTTAAGGCAAGGGTTACTTGCAGGACTAGTCACATAGTTTATTTGGCTACATGTGAACATTGCACAGCATATTATGTTGGGAAGACTGATAATATGTTTAAAATCAGAATTCTACAGCATCTTTCCAATATTAGAAATAAAAATGTGCATAATGCTCTTTATAGGCACATTGAACAGCACTCCACACACACTTTCAGCTTCAGGGCTGTGGTTAACATAAGGTTAAATAACAGGGGAGGGGATATAAGGTTGTTGACAGAATCCCTTGAATCTAAATGGATCTTGGAGCTGAGGGCTCATAGGAGCCCAGGGTTAAATGACATGGTTCCTTTGAAACCCGCCCTACAAAAAAGGCGGGTAGTTTATTGATTGCTGATTGGTTGGCTTTTAATTTAAAATAATGGTAATGTTTGTTCCTTTTTATCTGATGAAGGGTACCACACCCGGAAGCGCTTATCCTTGGCTGTTTTGGTTGTTTTAATAAAGAAGGAGTTAATCCAGCAGTGTCCTGCCATTCTTTTCTCTTTTTGGATTAAGGTAAAGGGTTGAATCTTGATAGATTCGAACAGGTCCAAATAGGCGGATTGGGCATCTTAAGTTAGATTTGGGGGTCTGTAGCTAGCTGTGATTTGAATAGGGATCTTGTCAATTGTTAAATGCACCTGGAGTGTCTCCTGCGCATTATACTGTTTGACCAGCCTGAAGGTGTGTATGTGTTTAATGTATATTGAAGCTCCACCTCCTTTGGCTTTACTGCAAACAGTTTGAGGTCTCAATGTATGATAGGATGAGTATCCAGGTAAGGCTTGGGTGCTGTCTGCAGCTTTGAACCAGGTTTCTGTGACTGCACAGATGTCAGCATTTTCCAGGGTTAGGAATGCTTGCAATGAGTGCAGTTTCATGTTTCGACTCCTAGCATTTAGCAGCATGACCTTTAATTTGTGTTTTGTTGAAATGTTTATGTTAGTAGTTTTAACCTTATCACTTTTCCTAAAAAAGGCACTATAGGGGAGGCAAAAGCCTTTGCCAGAGGCCTGAAGCCCAGGTGAGACAGATGCAGGCAATCTCTGGCAAAGCATCGTGGTCTGTTGATCATATCTTTCCAGGCCGTCAGGTACTGGATCCCCCTTGGAATGACTAATCTAACCAAGCTAAGACTCGCAGTTATACTCTTCAACCTACCTTCTTACCTCCATTGAAAAACTACACTATGTTCATCATAGCCACTCTCTAAAACAAACAGCAATTTACACACATATACCCTCTAATAGACATACTAACATAACTTCCATTCCCAGTTACCTACTACCTAAATACCATAGACTCTCCCACATCAAATACAATTTACCCTCAATAAATAAAGTGAAAATTCAAACTAACCTTAGGTATAATTCAGTAACAAAACTAAGTAATCCCTCCTTAAAAGACAGTGACATCCACCCCAACCCTGGCCCTACCAACCCCACTATCCAAACAACCCACCCTAATCTCAATAACTCTCTCCTAATAGGACATCTTAATATCCAAAGCACTAATAATAAAGTAGCCCACCTCCATGCCCTCCTAGATACTCACTCCTTTGATATCCTCTGCCTCACTGAAACCTGGTTGAAACCAGAAACTAAAGACAATGAAGTCATTCCCCAAGGCTACAACACAGTGAGACAAGACCGAACAAAATGCAAAGGGGGTGGAGTAGCAGTTCTATTTAAAGATGAACTTCATATCTCCACCCTACCATCTAATCCAACCCAGGATAATAACGCAGAAGTCCTTATTACCAAACTTCAAATCAACGCAAATAAATCTTTATACATTATCTGCATCTACATACCACCCGGAAATAATATCACTACAATAGAGGTTATTCTAAACTGGGTGTCTTCTACTTACCCCCAAGAAACAATAATACTAGGCGACTTTAATATTGACTGGAAAGGTGTTAGTGCTGAAAATCCTACCTCTCATATTAACCTCCATGGCTTTAGCCAAACCATAACCTCCACAACCAGAATTAACAAACCTAATAAGAAAGAGAGCACCTTAGACTGGATACTCATAAATAAACAGAAACAATCTTACAAGGTAGGAACTCTGCCAGAGGATGTTAGTGATCATTTTTTGACCTACATCATAATAGAAAAGAAGGATCTTCCCAACCTCCCCACCTCTAGGATAGCACGCTCTACCAAACACTTTAACTCAGAATTATTTCAAGCTGAGCTTAAAGCCTGCAACTGGAACTCTTTAAAAACTCTTCCACTTGAAGAGGCTGTAAGGTACCTTAACTCCAAATTCTTATCTATCCTGGATAAGCATGCTCCTAAACAGTCCATTAAAATGAAGTCTAACCCAGCCTCATGGCTTTCTAATGAAACTAGACATCAAATTTTGCTTAGGAACAAAGTATGGGCTAAGTGGAGAGCTAACAGAAATATCTCTGATCATCTACATTTCAGGCAGCTCAGAAATAGTACAAAAAAGGCAATACTTAAAGATAAAAGAAAACCTACTACTGTAAACTCCAACAAACTTACCAAAATAATCCTCAGAAGTTCTGGTCTGGCATTAATAAGCTCCTTTCCCCAGGTAACTCCCGAACACCCACCCCACTTGATGCAGATCCAAATACCCCCCATCAAACTGCAAATACCTTTAACTCTTTCTTCACTGAGACCATACAATCTCTAGCTAGTCAACTTATCCCAGATAACTCAAGCCTTCCCACCACCTCACCAGACTCTCTACCTAAATTCAAACTACAACCCATCTCTACTACTCTCATCTATAAATTTATTCAAAAACTCAAGCCATGCACTCCTTCTGCTGACCAGCTACCTTCCCAATATCTCCAAAAAGCAGCCAAAGTAATTGCCTATCCTATATCCATCCTTATAAATAGGACAATCCAAGAAGGAACCATTCCAGATATTTGGAAAATCTCCCACATTATCCCCTTACATAAAGGTGAGAACTCAAATGACCACTCTAACTATCGGCCAATTGCTCTCATCACCCTTAGCAAAAATTATGGAAAAATGCATTCACCAACAACTTTTACATCATCTTTCTCAACATAACATAATAGCAAACTGTCAACATGGCTTTAGGCCATCACATAGTACCACTACTGCCCTTCTATCCTTTACAGATACCATCAATAGAAATCGTAATAAAAACATCCTCTCATCTGCACTCTTTATTGACCTCTCTAAAGCTTTCGACATGGTAAACCACAACTCTTAATCAATATTCTTGAATCTCTCTCTTTTGACTTTCAGGCTGTTAAATGGTTCAGATCCTACCTCAGCAACAGGCAACAAGCAGTTCTCTGGGAAAATCAGATTTCATCCTTTTTGCCAGTCACCATAGGAGTCCCTCAGGGCTCCATTCTTGTACCACTTGTTTTTTCATTATTTATCAGTGATCTCCATGTAGCAATTCCTCAAGCCACCTGCATTCAATATGCAGATGATTCCACACTAATATGCTCAGCAACCTCTCCATCTGAACTATATTCTCTTACTCAAAATGTTTTCAACACTGTAGAAACATGGTTTACAAAACGCTGCCTCCTTCTTAATGCCAAAAAAACAAAACTCCTTCTCTTTACCCCCACTACCAAGTCCTCCCCCATAGATTTCTCAATCTCTTCAAATAATGGCACTATTATTTTCCCAGACTCTACAACTAAACTGTTAGGAATATCCATTGACAATAACCTTACATTTGATTACCATATAAATAACACCATTAAAACAGTCAACAGAAAAATAGGCTCCTTATATAGAATAAAACCTTTCCTAACCCCAGCAGCCAGAACCAAGATTGCTCACTCCCATCTAATCTCGACTCTTCTGTACGCTTCACCTATTTTTACCAACCTAAAGAAAACTAACCTTAACAAACTAGCAACTTCCTATAATAACATTGCCAGATTCGCTACTGGCAATCCCTTTAGAACCCACCACTGTTTTAATCTTAGGCAACTAGACTGGCTGGAATTCCAAAACCATCTGATAATACCCCAACTCACGATTGCCCACAAGATATTGTACCAACCCAATAACACCCCTATACTCTCCAAGCTCTTAATCCCCTATAAAAATCTGAATTCCCTACGTTCTTCTAGCAAACTCCTCGCTAGCATAACAAAGTCTAATAATATGGCTGGTGACTCTCTGTTTACTAATGCAGCAGGAAAAAAATGGAACTTGTTACCCAATGAACTAACTCTAATCACATCCTTGCCACTCTTTAAACAAAAACTTAAAAAACATCTCCAAATGTACTGGTTATGCCCTTGTAGTAACCCTGACTAACCACCCTCTTCACCTCTGTTTCTTCCTCTTCCAACCAAACTTCCAAACATTTTAATGCTTAGTCATGTAAGTAAGACTGACACTGTTTAAACTCTAATTAACTTACTGCCGAAATCTTTCCACCTGATGTGAATACTTGCACATGATTCTTACTGTGCTACATTTGTTTTTGCTTTCTTAAGTGTAAATATTTTTACTGTTGCTTTTTCCAAGTGTTAATATCTTTAGTATGTAATAATTACTTGTTGTATGTTTCTCTTTTTTTATTAATCCTTTATTTACCATGTAACAATATTTCATACTTTCTATATCTGTATGGAGCTTTTCTCGCCGGGCCTCTACTGAAAATGGAAATATATCCAGCTAGACTAGCCCGGTTAACAAATGTAAAATAAATGACATCAGAGACTAAACCAATTGTTAAAGTCAATCATTTTCTGCTTGTATTGAGGCATCATTCTGGGTGACGGCAGAATGCGCCTTAAAGCTAGGGACATACATGCCTGGGACATATAATCAGCGAGCACAATCATGTCTGTCTTCATATAGTCCAGAGAGGTACATCTCAAGTCATTCAATGCCAACATTGACTATGACAGAGTCATAACAGTACCTGTTGTTGAGAGACTTGAGTGCGTATGTGATATGGTGGATTCTGGAACCTGACAGACAACTAACCGTGCCTTTCTCCTTATCCAGCCTGGTGAGAGGCACATCTGTGGTCTCACAATGGAGTCTCCTATGACTAATATGTTGGGTTTATGGTGAAGCCTTAGTGGCTGTGAGGCACAAGTGTGTGGACTATGTATTGCATGTGGTGTGGAGGGCTGTAGAGATTGCCTTTGTTTTTGCCTCAGAGGTCTCCTTTGTTTTGGTATGTTTATGTGGAGGACCTCCACATATGTTGGTGTGTGTTGTGTAGGTGTGGGTGGTGTTTGAGATGTGGTGATTGTGTTGACAACCTTTTCAGTGCCAGATATGCTGGCTTGAGGGTGAGACAGCGTGGACTCTAAGTTCCTAATATAATTGCATCTCACAAATTGTGTTCCTAGGTGGTAGTAGAAGATAGTTGTCCATGTACATGAAGTAGTTGCTACACTGTCTCAGGATGCCCACATCAACCAGACTGGCAGGAGAAAATGTAGGAAAATGTCCATCCATATTTGTCAGAATCTGAGGGAGAAAGGCCAGGGAGAGCTAAGGGGTGGGCCTAAAGTCCAAGTGCTTAAACCAAAACTAAGAGCTTAGAGTAACACTTAAGAATAACACTTAACAATTTAGACAGGCTATAAACAAGCAGTAATAAATGCAACAGAAAAGATGCAGTTGAACACTTTAAAGAACAGGCAGCAAGTAGCAATATAAAGCAAAGCAAGATGAAGTAACAGAGTAGTAGCAAGAAATTTTCATTCATGATTGTCCACATTGAAGTGCGCAAGGGGAGGACGTCATGAATGGCTTCACATTGTCAGTAGAAGGGGATTCCTTTCTGGAACATTTTCTTTATATTCGACACATGATTTGCCATACTCTTGTTTTAGTTTTTCTTTTTTTTCTTACCATAGTTTTGCAGGATTTATAACATTTTATATAAGTGCCACAGAAGCTTACTTTCTGTCTTTCCAATTACAGTAGCAGGAAATTGTCTAAATATGCAGCTGAATTCAGATCCTTAAATAAGTTTTCCTGTTTATTCTGAAAAATAACTGGTGCCGAACTTAAGCCAAGTGGCCATCTATTATAAAAAAAAGCCTCTGTGGCCCAGGCAGGTATGATCCTAGCCCTGAGTAGCATCCTGCCTTCGCCCAGAATGATACCACAGTATAAGGACAAGATGACTGACTTCAACAATTGGCTAAGCTTCTGGTGTCATTCAAAGGGGATCCAGTATCAGTCTGCCTGGGACGACATGATCGACAAACCACAATGCTTTGCCACAGATGGTCTGCACCTGTCACCCCTGGGATTCAGGTTACTGGCTAAAGCTCTTGCCACCCCTATAATGCCTTTTTTAGGCAAGGTTCAAAGGACAAAACCACCACCACCATAATAGATACAAGCATGCACAATCTGAAGGTAATGCTACTTAATGCTAGAAGTCTAAACCTCAAAATGCATTCTCTCGAGGCACTCCTAAAAATGGAGAACATCGATATCTGTGCAGTAACAGACCTGGTTCAAGACTCCATAGAGCACCCCTGCAATACCAGGCTACAACTCTTACCACACTTTTCGGCCACCAAACCAAGACTGAAATACTAAAGGTGGAAGACTGTCCATATTCACCAAGGATATTCACACCTCCAGACTAGTTGCCCAACACAATGCATCTGAAATTCACCAGGTGCAACTAACATTAGGTAAGACTGCAATCCAAATTGTAGCTTGCTACAGATCCCACACCATGCCCCAAGATTCTCACTACACCTTTCTAAACATACTGGAAAATATTAAGATACAACCAAACACCCTAATACTGGGTGATTTTAACTACCCTGCCATTAACTGGGAAAACTACTCGGGTACCAGCACCTTTTCCCAACGGTTCTTGGAATTCCTAAATTCCAACGCCCTGGATCAACTAATCCATTGTCCCACCAGGGACTGCAATATCCTAGACCTGGTCATTACCAACATGGGAGATAGATGCTCCACACCAGTGGTCACCCCCTCGTTAGTTAGGTCTGACCATAAGCAAACCACCCCTGACATTCACATCCCACCTCCACCCCCAGTAAGGAAATCTTCGTAAAAAACTTCTCCAAAGTCAAGTTCATGCTACTTAAGTCAGAAGTGACAAACTTCATGGCACCCATGCAGATGGGAGCTGAAAGTTCAACTGCTGAATCCTGCACTAAGGCACTGTACGAGCACATCCACTCATGCATGAATCATGCCATCCCAAATAGAACCAAGACCTTCTCCTCCAAAAAAGGAAGCCAATCTGGTGGTCCCCTGCCATAAACAAACTATACAACAGAAGGAAGAAACTGTTGCAGAAAAGAGGAAAATTCCAGGATGCAAAAAACTCCCTTACCAGCCTCAGTAAGAAGCTGAGATACCTCATAAAATCCTCCAAAGCTAGTTATGAAAGTAAAATTGGCAAAGATTCCGAAGATAACCACAAGGCATTCTATAGTTATATCAAGAATCTAAATGGCAATGCTCAGATCTGCTCTGAGCTACAACAGAGTGGCATTAAATATACTGATCCCAAGGATATTGCCAATATCCTTGCAGATCGATTTAGTGCCAACTTCACCCCACTCTCACCCCCTAAAGGGCCCATCTCAATACCAAAAGATTGCCAAATTCCGGTAATCATGGCCACACAAGTAGAAACCACACTCTCCAAAGCTAGGAATACAGCATCCATGAGACCAGATGACAACCTGGGCTGTGTACTAAATGAACTACAAAATGAACTGGCACCTCACCTAAGTGTCATGTTTAATCATAGCCCCACCTCAGGCTTCATGCCCACTGAGTGGCACACAGCTACAGTTATCCCACTCCACAAGGGGGGATCCACCTTGGATCCCGGGAACTACCGTCCCATCAGTCTGACAAGCCTGATCTGCAAGGGCATGGAATGCATTATCATGGAAATTATAAACAAAGACATTGGCAACCTTCAAACACTGGACCCCACCCAGTTTGGGTTCGTGAGGGGCTGATCTTGTCTCCTGAACCTGATTGACTTCTTCTGATCAGTCTCCAGAGCTGTGGACGAGGGTAAGGTGGTCCACACAGCCTATCTGGACCTCGCCAAGGCCTTTGACACCATCCCCCATTCTGGAATCATCGATAAACTTACTAAGCTGGGCATAAATCCCTACTTCACTCAATGGGTTGCCAACTGGCTTACTGACAGAACCACTCTGTAAAAGTAGCCGACTCCAAATCCAGCTCCAGACAAGTGACAAGTGGAGTACCTCAGGGTTCAGTCCTGGGATCACTCTTGTTTGGCATCTACTTCTCTGAAGTACAGGCCAACACTAAGGGACTCTGGCTAACAAAGTTCACAGATGACTGCAAACTGGGAGCCATTATTGAATCCCCAAATTAATTGGATATTGTACAAAAGGGAAACAGATGCTTGGTGCCAGAGCCATGGGCTCAAGCTTAATGTCAAGAAATGTATAGTAATCCCCTTTGGGAAAAACCATGTACCCATGAATTACCACATAGGCGGGGGTCTATATTACCAGATCAAAAACCCGTTTCAGCGAGCACCACAAGACTGACACGTATAGCGCGAACTACGGTAATGGCAAACGTTCAAAACCGCGAAACACAAAATGTCGAAGTGTCATGGCTGGCCCATCTGTGGTATAACTCTGTAAGGTAAGTGTGCGATAGTTAAGGACCTTAGAGTTAGGATGCAGTTTAAGGTAAGTGCATAGATAGGTAATGTATGTAAGGTTTAGAGCAGGGTAAGAAGTAGGGTTCTGTTAAGTGTATGTGTGTGGATTATTTGTTTTGTTTGGGTATATGTCTGTAGGGTAAGTGTGAGATAGTTATGAACCTTAGGGTTAGGGTGCGGGTAAAGGTAAATGCATAGATAGTAATGTATGTAAGGTTTAGTGTAGGGTTAGAAGTAGGGTTTGGTTAGTGTATGTATGTGTTTTATTTATTATGTTTGGGTATGTAGTATGTTGTGCGGCAGTGGTGTTGGCTGACTATGACGATTCGAGATTTGAAATTTCACGGTTTAGGGGGTTCGGCATATTTGTGGTTCGCGCTATATGGGTCGGTCTTGTGGTGTTCGCTGAAACAGGTTTTCGATCTGGTAATACAAACCCATAGGTGGCAGTACACTAAACACCGAAAGTGTGATGAGAGACTTAGGGACACAGATGGACAGTGGTCTCACCTTCGATAACCACATTGCTACAACAGTCTGGAAATCCTTCTATGTGGCACACCTCATGACTAAGGGCTTTTCATCCAGAAAAAAGGAGGTCATTGTCCCACTGTACTCATCCCTCATTAGACCCATTATAGAGTACTATGCCCCATTTGGTATGTACCTCACAAGACATCTGCAACAGCTGGAAAGGCCGCAGAAATACCTCACTAAAAGAATCACAGACCTAAAGCAGATGCCCTATGCTGACCGTCTAAAAAAACTCCAGCTATACTCTGTGGCATATCGTCTACTCAGATGCAGTCTCTGCTTAACATACAAGGCTATGTCAAACCTTGAGCTGTTGGACATGCTCAGCTTAAAGAAATCCCAATCCCTCAGAGCCACACGCTCCAGGGATCTAAACATTGTCATCACGATGAACAGGACATGCTGGATGGATAGGCTCCTGACCCAGAGACTCCCCATACTCTGGAATAGACTGCCCATACATGTCAAGTAGAGCACCTCCTTGGCCCTCTTCAACAGGAACCTTGACAATTGGATGGGAGAAAGGAAATTCACCCTGAGGATCACGTCAGTCGCCCTGGTAGACAGGGGTCCAGGGAAGTAAATATTGTGGGAAGAAATATCTGGGGAATTGTTTGGCTAGACCTGTATAGGCCCTAGGGCCGATAGCCTAGTACCAACCTATGAACCTGTGTAGTAATTGCCACATGCTTTTTGAAATAATCATCAAGTAAGACTGGTTGATAAGCAGAAAAATCAAACAATACCAGTCTGTATACCACAATAAAATCAGGCAATTCAAGTGTGTATAGAACATATGGAAGACAAACATAATAAAAAGGAGTAGTAAGTGACTTATGAGCAGACATCGCAGACAATACATCATTTAAAGCTGACAATGAATAAACTAATAATACGTCAAAGTCATACTGCCACCTTTATACAGTAAGTATAAGTTATCTTTTGGGTTTAAGCCTGAATCTTTGACAAATGGAAAGCAGAGAAAGCAAACATATTTTTGACTATCACATTGTTATCTTCAGACATAAATTAATCAGAAATGTCTTTTATTATTTAAACTTTTGTTATCACTTTTTCTTGACATGCGACCATAACTATCCTTTTACATTTTCCCAGTCTGTAGGGTAAATTTCCTGTCTTAGGAAACTAACTCATTACCTGAACACCTTGATGTAAATTACTTTCTTACCACAATCCAGTTAGTAGAACTCCTGAAGTCTGATGACTGATGCATCATGTGAAATCATAAATTCTACAACTAGTATTCCATGCAGAGCTTTCTGTAGTCTGATAATAAGAGAAGCTTAGGAAGGTGTCTGTTAGCATCTGTTTTATCCCACAAACAAAGATAATATAAAAATGTCCATTTTAAAATTTGGCCCAAAGTGCTTAATGCATTTCCCAAGTATGCTAGCGGTATCATCATCATCATCAACTCTCTTTTTCCCATATGATTGGGGTGTTGTGTCACTGTCACCATCTTTCTCTATTCAGCGCCACTCTACTACCTCCTTCAGCATTCATGCCTGACTGTTGGAGGTCTCCTCTCACACAATCCATTCACCTCTTCACTGCATGCCCTCATTTCCTCTTGCCTTTTTCCTGTCTGTCCCAAATCTTCTTCACCAGATTATCGTTTACCTTTCCACACATGCGCCCAAACCACCATAACATTTTGTCACTGATCTTTTCTGTAATTGGAGCTACTTTGACTTTTGCTCTTATGTTCTTATTTCTTCGTCTGTATCACTGTGTGCATCCTACCTCCTGTCACCGGCACTTCATCCCATCACCTCTAGCTTCCTCAACTGCTCTGCCTTTACTGCCCAGGTTTTTGTACCATACAATAGTACTGGTCACACTACAGTTTTCTGCACTTCACTTTTCCACTTCTTTAGGATTTTTCTTTCATACACTACCCCGACCCTCTGTGCCAGTTCGCTGCAGCCCTTCTGATTCTAGCTTTGACCTCTTCATTGAGACTTGCCTTCTCCTTAACTACCCCTCCCAGATACTTGAAGCTGCTGACCTGCTCTTCTGCTTTTCCCTCCGTTGTAATGCTCAGCTTCTTCTGATTTCCCACATTTGCTGCCATTACAACTGTCTTAGCTGTACTCAGTTTCATCCTATGTGCCTTCCTTTTTGCATTATATTCTCCTATCCTTTGCTGAAGTTCTTGCTCAGAGTCTGCCTGTAATGTCACATTGTCTGCATACAGCAACTATGTTGATTGGTCTCCTCCGTCCTGTTTGCTAATGTAGTCCATCACCAGTATGAACAACAGTGGGCTTGTGCTGGACCCTGATGCACAGCCACTCCAACTGGCAACCCCTCTGTCAGGGAAAACACTGTTTGTACTTGAGTTATTGGGACCTTGTACACAACCTGCACTAATTCTACCAAAGTTTCTGGGACTTTGAACCATCACAGGACTTCCCAAATCAGCTTTCTTTAGAACTTGTCATATGCTTTCTCCAAGTCAAAGAATGTCCAGATGGACTCTTTCCTCATCTCTAGCTTCTTCTCAAGTATCTGTCTCACTGCAACTGTTGGGCCAGTTGTGTTGCATCCTGGTCTGAATCCAAACTGCTCTGCTCCTATCTTACTTTCTACTTTTCTGCATATTCAGTTATCAATCTCCCCATCCCGAACTTACATGCAGTGTGACAGGGGTTTGGTACTCTGTATTGCTCATAATTGAAAATGTCCCCTTTGTTCTTGAACATTGCCACTAACATGCCTATTCTCCAGTCATCTGGGAGATACTTTTCTCTACACACTGCTATGAGTATCCTCAGGAGCCATTTCATCCCATCTCACCCAACATCTTTACCATATCTACTGTGACTTCATCTGAGCCTGCTGCTTTCCCTGACTTATTTTTCTTTAATGTTGTTCTTATGTCGTCTATGGTGGCCTCCTCTTCTTTCATTGTAGGCTCTGTCTGGGGGCACTACAGCTTTTGTGGACTTTTTTTCATTCAGAAGCTGTTGGAAGTACTCCTTCCATCTGCTTTTGATGTCCTGTGGACTAGTGAGCAGGTTGTTGCTGGCACCTTTTATGAAGGATGTCTATTTCCTTTATCTTTCTGTCTTTGTCAACATGATATAGTTTATTTGTGCCATCTAGTGAATCATTTTCCAGAGGCTGGTAGAGTTGGATACCTTGTTCTTTGTTTTTGTAACTCCTCTCTTAGTCTCTTTGTTAGCCAACCAGAATTCCTTCCTATCCTAGTCTGTCTTTTCTATCTCCCATTTTTTCTTGCACTTCTTCTTTCTTTTGATGACTTCCTGGACTTCTACATTCCACCATCAGATTTCCATATGAACCATATTTCCTTACCTGGCTTGGCTTCATAGCTGTTCTGCAGTCCTCACACATGCTGTTTAAGACACTGCCATTCTTCTTCAACTCACCCTATTTCCTCTTCTTCTTGAGGTGCTAGAGTCCTGAGTAATTCTTTTAACTATTATGCTTTCTCTCCAGCCAACTTCCAGATCTTCAGCCTGGTCTCTGTTGACCTTAGAGCCTTGTTTAACCATTCCTTGCTGATTGTGGCAAACAGTGGTTTATACTGCAGGCTGACTGCTTCACTAGGGATGACTTTGCAATCACTGATTCTACCCCAGTGCCCTTTGGGTCCTTGGCATAGGTTGGAGAAGGCCAGGTCCTCAACCCCCTCATCACTGACAAATACCCATGCCCATTTGGTGACATTAGTTAACACATCCTAATCACCAAGAGCCATATTTTACACCATTAAGTGATTTGTAATATTTTATCCAAACTTATTCCTGGAGTCCACTTCAGACCACTCCAGTGGTATCCCAAGGAGAGAATGAATCTTCTTCACTTGGATGATGTATGCTCTGCATGACTGCCTTGCTGGAAATTTTGTGAGTACTGTTTCTTTCTTTCTGACAACCTCATTCTGAATCAGTTTCAAGTCTCACCTGGCTCTGATGTGTCTAATCGAGAACAGTTCTGTGTGTGTGCCCTGCAGTACAGTTCAGAGACATTATGTACTGTAACAGGAAAAGTGAAACTTGTAGTTTGCACAGTGTCTTAGTCACTTTATACCTGTCTTGAACATACATGTATGCTTCTTTCAGCTAAGGAAATTGTTTCCTGTTGCTTTGGTGAACTTCATGAATTAAGGTGGCAGTGGGAAGGTGGCTTAATGGCTAAGGTTATCTTACAAACACAAGGTGCAGGGTTTGAGCCTCACAAGGGATAATTGACTAGGCTTAAAATGGCTCGCAAGGGCAGTTAGCTTAGTACTAAACTATGAACTATAATGAAATATCCTATACTACCTAACAGATGTTTATTATTTCACAAATGTGAACTGGATTCTATTGTCAGTGACATGGCAAGCCATGAGCAATGAAAGGTCTTTTCAAATGTCTAGCTGAAGGCTGAGATGCGAGTTGAACTATATCAAAATCATCTGTCCATTTGGGTATTGATTTACCAGTATCATGAATGCAACATTACCAGTGTTCCTACAAAGTCTGTGTTGAATCTTTTCTAACATATACCTGGAAATGTCTTTGCATATATTGGTACTTGCCTGGGTATTTTCTGTTACATAAAAAGTGACAAAAAACCTATACATTTACAGTCTCTTCAGCTAGCTTTCACCACCAGGCTACCCTTCTTCCTACTGCATTCATTCTTACAGTTCAGCGTGATCTGTATAAAGTTCATCAAATACAGCTTTTCTTATCATTTTGTGAACTATTATTACTTGACATACTCTGAAAATACAACATGTTTTACTGAAAGGTTAAATATTTTTATAAAACATTTTAAATTCTCTCTTTTAACATTAATTTATTTTGGGAATTGCTAGGCTTCTTGCACAAAACGTAACATTCACGGTAATACCGCTCTGACCCTCCTTCCACACATTTTATTAGAAAGATTATATTTTTGCAGCATTTACATTTTATAAGTTCATGAATTACTTACTTTCTGTCTTTCCAATAACTAGTCAATTGTCCAAATATGCAGCTGTATTTAGACACTGAAATGTTATGTTTTCCACCATATTCTGAAAAATAGCTGGTTCAGAACTGACACCAAATGATAATCAACTATATTCAAAACACCTATTTGCATATTTTATTTATTTATTTATTTATTATTTGTTAACAAGGTTAGTCTGGCTGGGCAGAGCCCTTTTTCAGCAGAGACCTGAGGAGAAAAGCTCCAAGTATAATATCACTTAAACATTAGTTAACATAGACAGTTGTTACAACAGAAAATAAAAAAAAATACAATACAAAACTAACATTCTATGTACATAAGTAGTTCAGTTTTTACATGAGAAACACATTCTGAAGTAAATAATAAAGTACAAGTAACTTAGAGATTTATCAGTAGGGGATACAGACAGGTTAATGTGCATAAGAAAGTTACTGTTTGTCGTTTTTGCATTTAAGTTACCTGTAACACATTGCACTTAAGTTACCTGGCACTTGCTCACTAAAGCAATTATATAAGTCAGCACTAAAAATTAAAAGCACTACACCCTCACTCCCCACTGGCCCTTGTTTTCAATTATAAAGGAATTCCCAATATTATTCTAGCATGTCCATAGGTCAGTTGTCAATCTCCTCTCCAGTCCAGCTGGTGAATCTGGGAATCTTAAGGCAATGTTACAACTGCCTCATGTACACAGACAACCCTCTCTTCCTCCCAACAAATTCCAGCACATGTGAGAGATGCAACCATATAGCCAAACTGGAGGCTAAGCTCTCTCAACTCAGTACTGGCATAACCAGTCAGGAGGAGAAGGAAACCACACTCACTACAATTCCAGTCTCACATAAACCTACCACGACAGCAAACCAAACACATAATCACACAAAAACATACTCGGAGGCTCTAAATAAAGATCTGCCTAAGCAGCAGAGACCTCCAAAGCAGACACCCAAGCAACCGCTACCCCAAAACAAAACACGTGCAACACATATCTCACAAAGCCAGTGTGCCGAACAGTCACAGCCCTTAAGACTAAACAACACACCTGATGCACTTGTAATAGGTGACTCTATCATCAGGCACACTGACGTCCCGCTCACCAGGCTGAACAAGGAGAGGGTCACGGTGAGCAGCTTGTCGGGCGCTAGGATCCGCCACATAACACAAGCACTCAGGTCACTCCAAGGCAAGTACAAATATGACACAGTCATTGTCCATGCTGGTGTGAATGACCTGAGACGTACCTCCCTGGACTACATGAAAAGAGACATAGAGGAGCTCTCTGAGCATGTAGCCCAGGCCGGTATGACCCTGACCTTGAGTAGCATCTTACCCTCACCAAGAATGATGCCACAATATGAAGACAAGATGATCAATTTCAACAATTGGCTTAAGTACTGGTGTCATTCAAAGGGGATCTAATGCCTGTCAGCTTGGGATGATATGCTCGACAAGCCACAATGCTTCGCTAGGGATGGCTTGCACCTGTCACCCCTGGGCTTTCGGATATTGGCAAAGGGTCTTGCTACCCCCATAGTGCCTTTTTTAGGCAAGGCTCAAAAGACAAACCCAAGGCCTTTGACACCATCCCCCACTCTGGAATCATAGATAAACTTACTAAGTTGGGAATTAATCCCTATGTCACCCAATGGGTTGCTAAATGGCTTACTGATAGAACCCACACTGTAAAAGTAGCCGACTCCAAATCCAGCTCCAGACAAGTGACAAGTGGAGTACCTCAGGGTTCAGTCCTGGGGCTGCTCTTGTTTGGCATCTACTTCTCTGAAGTACAGGTCAACACTAAGGGACTCTGTCTAACAAAGTTTGCAGATGACTGCAAACTGGGAGCCATTATTGAATCCCCAAATGATGTGGATACTCTACAAAAGGGCCTTACAGAAACAGATGCTTGGTGCCAGAGCCATGGGCTCAAGCTCAATGCCAGGAAATATATTGTTATCCCCTTTGGGAAAAAACATGTATCCATGAATTACCATATAGGTGGCAGTACACTAAACACAGAAAGTGTGATAAGAGACTTAGGGACACAGGTGGACAGTGGTCTCACCTTCGATAACCACATCGCCACAACAGTCAGGAAATCTTTCTATGTGGCACACCTCATCACGAAGGGCTTTTCATCCAGAAAAAAGGAGGTCATTGTCCCACTGTACTCATCCCTCATTAGACCCATTATAGAATACAACGCCCCATTTGGTATGTACCTCTCAAGATATCTGCAACAACTGGAAAGGCCTCAGAAATACCTCACTAAAAGAATCACAGGCCTAAAGCAGATGCCCTACGCTAACCACCTTAAAAAACTCCAGCTATACTCTGTCGCATATCGTCTACTCAGAGGTGATCTCTGCTTAACATACAAGGCCATGTCAAACCTAGAGCTGTTGGACATGCTACACTTAAAGAAATCCCAATCCCTCAGAGCTACATGCTCCAGGGATCTAAACCTTGTCATCACAATAAACAAAACATGCTGGAGGGATAGGTTCCTGACCCAGGGACTCCCCAGACTCTGGAATAGATTGCCCATACATGTCAAGCAGAGTGCCTCTTTGGACCTCTTCAAGAGGAACCTTGACGATTGGATGGGATAAAGGAAATTCACCCCAGGGATCACGTCAGTCGCCCTGCTAGACAGGGGTCCAGGAAAGTAAATAACATGGGAAGAAATAGCCAGGGAATTGTTATGCCTAGGCTTGTATAGGCCCTAGGGCTGATAGCCTAGTACCAACCTATGAACCTATGAACCTATAAGAAACTAAGAGTAATGCTACTCAACGCCAGAAGTCTAAACCTCAAGATGCACGAACTCAAAACTCTCCTTAGCATGGAGAACATCGATATCTGTGCAGTAACAGAAACCTGGTTCAGGGCTCCAGAGAGCACCCCAGCACTACCAGGTTATATCTCATATCATGCTTTTCGGCCCCAAAACATGGACCGAACCACAAAAGGAGGAGAGTATCATTATTCATCAAAGATACCCACACCTCCAGGTTGGTGGCAAAGCACGAAGCATCAGAGACTATCCATGTGCAACTAACAGTGGGTAAAACTCCCTTCCAGTTTATAGCCTGCTACAGACCACCCTCCCAAACCCAGGAACCCCACTCAGCCTTCCTGAGAACACTGGAAAATATGAAGGTCTCTCCAAACACCATTATATTGGGCGACTTCAACTACCCAAACATAGACTGGGAGCATTACTCTAGCTCCAACACCCTAGCCCAAAGGTTCCTAGAATTTATAAACTCAAATGCTATGGAACAACTTGTTACCACTCCCACAAGAGGGAAAACATACTGGACCTGATCATCACCAACATGGGGACTCTATGCTCCAGACCAGAAGTGTATCCCTCACTGGTAAGATCAGACCATAAATTAATCTCACTGGATATTCACATCCCGACCCCACCCCCTGCCCAGAAAACCACAGTGAAAAACTTCTCTAAAGCAAATTTTACACTCCTCAAAACCGAGGTGGAATCCTTCAAAGCCCCCGCGCCTGTGGAAAATACGGCCCAGACCGCAGAATCCTTTATAAACGCATTCTATGAACACCTTCAGGAATGCATGGATCATACGATCCCAAATAAAACCAAGACCCAATCCTCCAAAGGCAGACGTCCTGTCTGGTGGACCCCAGCCATAAACAAACCATACAATAGAAGGAGGACGCTACTGAATGATAGAGCAAAATCCCAAAAAGGGAAGGCATCACTGATCAGTATTAGCAAAAAACTACGGGCACTCATAAAATTGTCTAAGGCCAGCTTCGAGAGAAAAATTGCACAGGACACTAAGGATAATCACAAGGCTATCTTTAGTTATGTTAGGAACCTGGGTGGTAATTCCCAGATATGCTCAGAATTAGTCCAAAATGACAAAAAATACACCAAACTCACAGACATTGCCAACATCCTAGCTGACAGGTTCAGTGCAAACTCCCCCCCACCACCAAAAGGGCAAATATCTATCCCAGCAGAGTGCTGCCCCCCTGACAGATGCTCAGGTAAGAGCCGCCCTCTCCAAAGCAAAAAATACAGCATCAATGGGACCAGACGGTGTCCCGGGCTGCATCCTACATGAACTCCAAGAAGAGCTAAACCTAAACATAAAACTACTGTTCAATCTCAGCCTTACTACAGGATATGTGCCCAAAGAGTGGCGTACAGCAACAGTGGTCCCTCTCCATAAAGGTGGTGCCTCAACGGATCCTGGAAACTATCGCCCCATAAGCCTGACTAGCTTGGTCTGCAAAGCTATGGAAAGGATCATCATGGACCTCATAAATAAAGATATAGGGGACCTACAGACACTGGATCCTACACAGTTCGGCTTTGTTAAGGGCAGATCCTGCCTCTTAAACCTGGTTGATTTCTTTGAAACAGTCACTAAGGCCATTGACGAGGGGAAGGTGGTCCACACAGCCTACCTGGACCTCGCAAAAGCCTTCAATACAATACCCCACTCGGGCATTATAGATAAGCTCACCAGCTTAAATATAAACCCCTATGTCACTAGATGGATTGCAAACTGGCTCAAGGACAGAACCCACATGGTTAGAATTGCTGGAGCCATGTCAGACTCCAAACCAGTTACAAGTGGTGTCCCACAAGGCTCAGTCCTGGGACCTCTCTTGTTCGGTATATATTTCTCGGAGGTACAGGCCAACACGAAAGGACTGTGGCTGACCAAGTTCACTGATGACTGCAAACTGGGCACCATAATCGACTCTCCAGCCGACACAAGCATCCTCCAAAAGGGCCTCATAGAAACAGACAACTGGTGCCAGAGCCATGGCCTCAAGCTAAATGCCAAAAAGTGTATAGTCATCCCCTTTGGCAAAAACAAAGTGCCCACAAATTACCACATAGGTGGTAATCCATTAAGTACAGAAGAAGTAATTAGGGACCTGGGGACCCAAGTTGATAGCAATCTCTCATTTGACAACCCCGTGGTCAAAGTGGTTAGAAAAACATTTTATATAGCCCACCTAATCATGAAGGGATTCACATCTAGATCAGGGGAGGTCATCGTGCCTCTTTACTCATCCCTCATCAGGCCCATAATTGAGTACAATGCCCCTTTTGGGATGTACCTTACCAGACACCTGCAGCAACTGGAAAGACCCCAAAAGTATCTCACCAAGAGGATCAAAGGGCTCAAACAGATGCCATATTCTGCCCGGTTAAAAAAACTCCAGCTCTACACAGTGGCATACCGCCTGTTCAGAGGCGATCTGTGCCTGATGTATAAAGCCATGTCCAACCTGGAATTAATGGACATGCTGCACCTCAGAAAATCCAAATCCCATCGAGCTACGCGCTTGAGAGACTTGAACCTCAGCACTGAAATAAATAGGACATGCTGGAGGGACAGATTCATAACCCAGAGGCTCCCTTCACTCTGGAATAAAATCCCAGTCCAGGTTAGGCAGAGTCCCTCATTGACTCTCTTCAAGAGGAATCTTGATGAGTGAATGGGAGATCGTAGGTTTACCCCGGGTATCACTTCTGTGTCACTGTTAGGCAGAGGCACAGTATACTAACCTCGAAAAAGGGCATAGCAAAATAAATTTAAAATGGGTGGCGAAAGCCAAACACATTCTGGCTAGGCTTATAAATGCCCTAGGGCAGATAGCCTAATATGAACCTATATAAATATGTAGAAGACAGAGTGACCAGACTTTAGTATATTTGTAAGAAAGTTGTAGTAAGAGAGAGAAGAATATTGAAACAGCATAAGGTAAAGAGTGCATTATGTTGAGAGGAATACTAAGGTATATGATTAGCGCTTCTATAGATTGGAAATAGTAAGTGCAGTAAGAACTGGAAAGAGAATAGGTAGGGAGCCATGTGAGGACAAGTATGGTATTTTCTGAGAAAAATGAACAACCACACTTGAAAGTGCTGAAATATAGAATACAACAGCCAGGACCAGCAAATTGACAAAAACGTTTATTACACTGGAGATGTAATAAACATTTTTGTCTATTTGCTGGTCCTGGTTGTTGTATTTTGCATGTTAGACAAATGTAGATTATGCTGGGTCTTGGCAGAGACATGTCCATGATTTGTGGAAGTAGTCTTTAATTGCTAGTTTAGAGGTGTTAGGGTCTGTGATACCTTTGACTTCTTGAGGTAGTTTGTTCCATGCATTTGCTATGGAATAGCTATAGAGTAGTTTACCAATATTTTTGTTGGGCATGTAGACTTTTAATAGGTTTTGTTGAGAGCTGTGGAGAGAGCGATTGGGAGTGTATTACTGGATGAAAGTGGAGCGAGAGGGACAGGAAAAAGGTTGATGTAAAATTGCATGAGCCAAGAGAAGCTGTGGTATTAGGATTTGGTGATGAAATTCTAGTCATTGCCATTGCATATTCATCAGAACATACTTTTTTGAATCATCAGGCAGTTGGTATATTACAATGAGCAGGTAAAACAAAACAAAACTACACTTCAATAAAATGATACAATTCAGTTTTGTATATCAAGTAGGGAAGACAAACTTAAGAAGAGGTAACAAATAACTTGACTAATGATGTAGAGAAAAATTAAGAAATGCACTGGAACATATACATGATATAACAGCTTTTATTAGTCGAACATCAGTTTTACAATTACTCAAGAGTTTGGGCTAGTAGAAGCTCTTTTGTCAGGCGTTAGTTACTGATGTTAGAGAGAGTGCTTACATATCTTCTTGTACCTAGAATGGGAAGTACATAATTTTTTTGTGCTGCGGTAGCGTTGTCGCCTCACAGTATGACATTGTCCTGTTCGATTCTCAGCTAAAGCGTCTTCTGTGTGGAGGCATGCGCGAATGGGCGTACCTTCGTTGAAGGTTGTGTGTCAGAGCTGGCAACTCGGTAAGTAAAAATCTACTGCCAATCATTAGCGGACCGGAGTTCCACTGTGGCGACCCCTAATCTGGAAAAGCCGAAAGATACAACAACATTGGGTAAAAAAAAGATACTGGAAAAATTCTAGTGTGGAAAAAAAAAAGAAATGCAGCTGTGATGTTTAGTATAAAAGTTGCATCTCAGAGAAGGTGTTTGTGTGTGTGCTTGTGTTTGTCTCTGCATGTGCATGAGTGCATGTACACACACGTGTATATGTGTGTGTGCACACGTGCACATGCATGCGTGTGTGAGTTTTTAGAAGGCCAGGTCATGTTCTACCATAAAACTCAAAGTTCTGCGTGATACATTAGAGACCTTGTTCATTTAATGGGGAAGACACAGTTCAGGAGATTGTTCTGACATTTATTGAGAAAATAAGTCAAACAGTGTTTCTATTATCATTTAAATAATCATCACATCTAAAGAATCTTTTTGTGAGAAGCACAGGTAGGCCAAAACAGAAAATAGTCCAGAATGGCACAAAAACCTGCAACCACCCAAAGTACAAAGTGTCGTTGGTTTGTACTGCTTCCAATATACCAACTTCACAGAGCAGAAGCTGCAAATCACAGGGCTGATTTATGTGCACTTCTATAAATGTGGCTTATCTAAACAAATGCAGGATGTGTCTAGACACAGTTTATATAGAAGAGACAGGTCAGTCACTCAGAATTATGATAAATGTCCGCAGACATACTGTTACATGCAAAATGACTGACAAGCCAGTGGAAACACAGTTTTCCCAGTCTGGTCATTCTGTATCAGATATGACAGTCATATTTTTTCTTGGGCATTTCAGAATAGCTTTGTAAAGAACAAAGGAAATTAAACTAATTCAGTTATTCAGTCTGATAGCCAGTGGTTTGAACCTAGATATTAGCTTTATGAGACACTATAGCGCTTAAGAATTTTTCCCTTTGAGGAACTAAAAGTGGATGCAAGCAATGTGTCCTGAGGAGCAAAAAAATGCATGTTTTTATGATGAATTTATCTTGAATCTAAACTGCTAACTATCACAGAAAGTTAACAGTAACTGTAAGATTATTGTCGTGTTTGTTTCGGCACCTGTGTTTCATTCATGACAACATAATAGTTATTTTCCCATAATATAACATTCTACTCATAACTTTAGTGACCACATACTTTTTAGTCAATAATGCCTTAATATTCGGACAAATGTAACAGCATAATATAATTTAGCTCAGTACTGTTGCTCTTCATAGGTGTCGGACAAAACCTAACAGTGATGTGTCAATACATTTTTCTTATCAGCCTTTCTTTTCACAGCATCTCTTCCTCATTCTCACTATAGCTCTGTCTCTCTCACTCTGTTTCTCACTCTTTCTCTCTCTCGCCCTCTCTCTCTTTCTTTCAGTTGGCAAAAAGCTACTACCTGCACACAACATCCATACACCATAACCTAATATCTTATCGTCTTGACCTCTCAACCTCTTACAGCAAAAAATCTGGACAAAGCCTAAAATGATGGGGCACAAATAGGGGCAGATTTTAAATATTGTTCTTACAAACTTAGAAAGTTGATAGAATAATAGGTTTTTTATTAGCATGAATTTTCTGAAGGATGTGGAGTCTTAAACTGAAATGTTTGTCATTATTTAATGACTTCAATCCTCAGCTATTTGCCAGAAAAGTACAGATTTTAGGAGGAACACATCAAAAATATGAGGCATAAATCTGGACATTCTGTGAAAATCTGTACAGTTGAGAGGTATTGGAGTCACTGGCTTTTTCATAACAGCCCAGTTCACAGTGATCTGGACATTTAGTGTTGACCAAAACTTTAATCTCACAAAGATTGCTTGTTTATGCACAATAAAATTTTAAAAATTAGAACTTCTTGTTTTCTTTCTTTGTGATTTATTTTTTCATTAATTGTCAGAGCAGTCAACTGAGTTTTTACCTTCTTTACTAAATGAACACCAACTTTAATGTAAGATGTAGAGCTTTTTGATGTTTGATAGGCCCTGACCCAGACTTCAACAAAAGTTTTAGACCATACACTCACATACAGATACAAACTCTCTCACACACACACACACACACACACACACACACACACACACACACACACACACACACACACACACACACACACACACACAATCACCCACACATATACACATTCACAAACACACACTTGCGAGCGCGTGCACGCTCACACACACACACACACACACACACACACACACACACACACACACACACACACACACACACACACACACACACACACACACACACACACACACACACACACACACACACACACACACACACACACACACACACACACACACACACACACACACACACACACACACACACACACACACACACACACACACACACACACACGCACACACACACACACACACACACACACACACACACACACACACACACACACACACACACACACACATTCACACACTCACCCACACAGATACACATTTACACACACGCGTGCAGGTGCACACACACACACACACACACACACACACACACACCAAAGACACTCATGTAACCTATCCATTCACATGCAAACAAGCCATATGTTTGCATTTAGTTGACTTAAACAATAGTTGATCATTACATTACTGATCTCATATAGCTGACTAGAACAATAGTCAAATGCTCACTGTCATGAATCACTACAATGCTGATCACTAATGCAAACCTAATAAGTTGACTTTTGTGATGACTACACCATACTAAATTATCAACTCTAGGCATCCAACAACTACTACCTCGATTGCTGATTGCATAGATAAAGAACAACTCAAAAAGAAATAATATTCCCCCTCACTAAATACTTTCAAATAAGTATCACAACACAAGAAATTAGAGATATCTCCCTGTATTTATGCCTGGAATGTCTTGCAGCTAAAACTAAACCACTGAAACATCTACTCACTGTGGAATTTCTACACTTCTAGAGCAATATTTTTTCTGTGTATCATATTCCCTATATTAATTAGCTTATAATAGTGCTAGTTTTAAACTTAGCCATTATGTGAGGGCTTGGCACCCCCACCACATCCTTCACCCCCCCCCCTTACTTACATACCCAATTTTCATTGTCACAAAACCATGACTACAGAATAATCATCATTTAAAAAACATAGCGGCTCCAACTTGTCTACAGTGTCAGTTGACAGAGGCAACAGGCAACTAACTGAGAAATACAAAACACAGGTAGACCAAATGAATACTCAACATTCAGTGCTGTACCCAAACAGGCTTTGTGCCAAAAGAATGGAGGACTGTGACGGTCATCCCCCTTCATAAGGGAGGACCTTCCAACAGATCCTGGGAACTACAGACCCATTAGTCTGACTAGTTTTATTTGCAAAGCCATGGAAAGAATTAGCATGGAAATTATCAACATGGACATAAGAGACATCTAGAATGTGCATTCATCCTACTTTGGCTTTGTCAAAGGAAAGTCATGCTTACTGAGTCTGAAGGATTTATTTGAAAAGATCACTAAGGCAATGGATGAGGGCAGAATGGTTCATACTACTTACCTAGATCTGACCAAAGCATTTGATACAATACCCTACTTGGGCATTGTCAACAAACTTACAGAACTAGGCATGAACCCCTTTATAACATGCTGGATAGCTAGCTGGCTGACAGGTAGGACCCAAGAGGTTAGGATCAGCGGGTTCACCTCTACAAAGAAGCAAGTCACCAATGGAGTCCCTCAGGGCTCTATGCTTGGCCTGCTCCTATTTGGCATCTACTTCTCGGAGGTCAAATGCCTTTGGCTGACCAAGTTCACAGACAATTGCAAACTAGGAGCAGTCACTGAATCACACCAAGGTGAGAACACCCTTCAGGAAGGTCTAACACAAACAAATGCTTTGTGCCACAACCATGGCTTAGATCTCAATACCAGAGAATGCAGTGTAGTACCTTTTGGGAAGTCAGTCACCCCAGGTAACTACGTTGTCAATAAAATGCCCCTAAAAGTTGATTTACTACTCAGGGATCTAGGAACTCATGTAGATAGTAACCTAGCCTTCCAACATTATGTGTCAAAGGTATTAAGGCAATCCTTCTGTGTTGTTCAACTTATAAGTAAGGACATGGCATCTAGGTCCAGAGAGGTCATTGTACCACTGTATTTGACCCTCATCAGACCCATCCTAGAGTATAATGCCCTCTTTGGTATTTACCTGACCAGTCACAGACACACACTTAACAACTAGAATGTCCTCAAAGCTTTCTTACAAAAAGAACACAGGGAGTAAACACAATGTCCTATGCTGATCACCTCAAAACCCTCTCTCTTTACTCAGTATCATACAGACTACTGAGAGGTGATCTTTACTTGGCATACAAGGGATCCCTGAATCCTATTTTGGTGAGACTTTTGTACATCTACACAACAAACAGCATCAGATCAAAAGACCTACATTTTTCTTGCAACATAAATAGGACATGTTGGAAAGACAGATATGTTCTTCAGAGAATTTCCATTCTCTGAAACAGACTCCCCAACCATGTTTGACAGTGTTTCTCCCTAACTTCTTTTAAGTAGAACTTGGACCAATAGATGGGTATTTGGAAATTCACCCCTTGTCTGATCCCTATGTATCTAATGGACAGAGGCAATCAGTAAATCACCCCTGTATAAATCAAATGTGAAGGTCACACTTGGGTTATACTGCTAGGCATATAAAGTCCCTAGTGGTCATTAGCCTAGCTTATACCTATGAAAATATGAACACACACACACACACACATACATATATGTGCCCTTATAATGATCTAATATCCCTTATAATGCTATAATATCATAATATCTAATGAAATCAACAAAAAGTATCTAAACACAAAATATTGACAAAAACTGACCACATCCAAAAAAATAATATTTTTTTGCAGGGGTCAAGCCCCCTGTGCCACATGTGTGGAGGTGCTGTGCCCCACACATTCCCTGCTAACTATATATACAAATTCTGAGGTAGTGCCATAGTGGATAAACTCCTTCCAGCTATAACATTGTTTTTAATATTTTGTGTTTAGAGAAAAAGACATCACACAAATGAGTGAAAGCCTATTTGTGTGAATCACGTATGGTTGAATTCAAGGTTGATGTGGTGTGAGTAAGTAGTCATTTGCAGGGAAATTAATGTTTGACAGAAAAGGTGGTGCTTGTGAAAATGTATAAAATCATGTTATAGTGGTTAGGGTATATGTGCAAATGTTCACTTCTTGGCGTTAGAGTAAGACTTAGGTAAGGAGGTTTAATATTGTGTCTGTGTTGAATGTGTTCTGTTTCATTTTGTCTTTTGCAGTGATACTGTTGGAGAAAGGGTTTTTAGCAGTGTAATGTGTAGTGTTGGGGTTAGGGGCAGGGCTTGGGTTAGGGTTAGCACACATGACTAAAGCCCCCCCCCAACATCATTGTACTTATGTGTACTAACCTAACCTCAACCCTACACATTACAGTACCAACAATCCTATATCCATTGTTCAAATAATGTTTGATCGCGGTTTTGTAGCTGGAGCTTGCTGACAGTTAGAGGAACGTTGTCAATGCTTGTGATTTGCTCTTTTTGTATGTCATTTGTATACATTTACTCTTATTTTCTCTCATGTGTGTGTTGTTCTTTTGTGTTGTTGACCAGTTATAATATAATCAACTATATAGAGGGTGGCACAGTGGTACACTGCTTAACATTGTCACCTCACAGTAAGAGGTTCTCTGGTTTGACTCTCAGTTGGGGTGCCTTCTCTGCAGAGTCTGCATGTACTCCCTGCATTTGTGTAGGTACTCTGGTTTCCTCCCACATTCCAAAAGTCTGGAGCATTTCTCCCTGGCCGTCCACTTAAAATAGGCTCTGAACTCGTCAGACATACACAGTCGACAAATGTTAAATAAATATAAAAAAAAATGTGAGTGTGTGTATTTATATCAACTGCACACTTTGTTACATACATGCATACATATTTTATTATACATGTATGCGTTGGAGGGACAGGGTTTTTTGTTTTTCATATGTGCCATAGTTATTTAATATCAATGCCAAGTCATTAGTTGGAGTATGTCTGGGTGACTGGTCTCATTTTTAGGTTCAAGAGAGAAACACTTCTGCAGAGTGTGGACTCCCTTGTGATGTAAGAAAGACTGGACAAGACATAGAAATAGACTTCAGGAAAATGTCCATTAAAGAAAGCATTAAGAAGTAATTCCATAGGTCTGGGAATGTACTACAAGCCCCTGTGTTTTAAATATTGTTACAAACCAAAAGCTCATAGTATCATTAACAAGACTTGAAGCCATTATCACTTCAGTCAGAACATGTACCCTGTCTTTCTGTTTAGCTTTGTTTTCCATTCAGGATGATTTAAACCTATTGCTAACCAAACACATCTGGTTCAAAAGTCTAATCTAATCACAGAGTCCACATTATGAAAGAATATCTCATGTAGACATGTTGATACAAAGCCTTTCCATTGAATTTATTCTAAGTTTATCACTGTTCTTATATCAGCTAGAGACTCTGCAATGGGTGGATTCCTGATTTCACTGACTGCATACAACCAAAACTTTCCTTTAAAAAACAGTTATTATGCAGACAGCACTGACCTGACAGATATTGCACTTGTGTTTTGATTGATATGGGAGGGTCGGTGTCCTTAACCTGTGAAGTAAAATGACCAATATCATTATTTGAAGCCAAACCGATGCAGACTTGACATAAAGAAGAAACAAGTTTTACACTCCTTGTTGGAAACTTTTTCTACAATATGTTTGAAAGGAATGAGAAGGTGATCTGCAATTATATTCCTAATCCAAATACTTCAGTTTACTGACAGAAACTTGTAGCAAAGGGTGAGGCAGGGGCAACGGTATTTCAGTTTGTACCACTAGTACTATAGCTGTTGAAAAACAACAACAGACATCTTCACTGTAGATATCTACATGTGGTACAGCACAGCTGCCTTTGATGCTGAAAGATCAAAAGTCCCCAGGTTCTAGCATAACTTCAACCATAATGATTCATATTGCAGTACAGTCACTGTAATGCAGTCTTCTTCCAAGACTCCAGTCTTCAATCTTCACTCAGGTGTTAAACAATGCAACCAGAGACACAACACTAACTACAGTAAATGTAATCTGACCTTTTCTGGCAATTAAGTATACAAACTGTAACCTAACAACTTGCAACATCAGTGGCTGTCATGTTATCAGTATATAACTGAAATAATTTTTATTTATTTATTTGTTTATCTTTTTTATCAAACAGTTTTTCCTCTTCATTATTATAATGACAGGGAAATCAGTTTGATACCATGAAGTCTCAGATTTTTTGAGATGCTTGTGAAACACTGCAGCAGAAATCACCTCTAGGCCCATTCCTGACAAGTTTAATGTCTGGTCCATTTTTGGTGTGTCAGCACACAACATATCTTTCCACCTTCAGCAGAGCCTGAACTCTCCATAGGTATTTATCCCCTCTACATACCACTCCTGCCCTACCAAATCGGCATCGCCAGGAGGACAGCATCGTCCTGAAGAATTTCCCTTTGCAATTAACCGCTAGCTCTCTTTAGGGGACAGCAAAAATGCTATTATCTCTAGATTGTTGTAAACCTAGTGAACACTTCTTTAAGCAGGCCCTGGGTCCATAGCACTGCAAGGTATCCACCAGTTACCCACTTAGGGAGCCTCTTTCCATATAAACGTGCACAAAACCTTCCAAAAATACAACCAGTTACCCTACCTTTATTCAAAAAACAAACGGGTAGCGTTTAGTGCAAGCTGGTGCACTCTCTGTCTGAAAATAAAGAAAAGTAACAAACAGAAAACATAGCCAGTCTACTTACAGGCAGGCTGTGTGCATCTTGTGATCAGACTTGCCCTGCTCTGCTTGCCCTGCGGGCTTGCTTCGCGCACCACCCTGCCCCCATATCCCACCCGCCCCCAGTAGTGCTACATTTATACTAACTTAGCCACCCCCTCCTCTTTCTTCCAATCACCATCTCTCACCCCACCTCTCCCTCCCAATCAGCATCTCTAATCACCATAGGATTACCCCCACCTTTCTACACATACCTATTATCTCTTACCACAGAAAGGTGTCACTCTGCCACTATTTTTTCCTTTCTTCTTATATTATCCAGGTAACATCAAGCCCTAAAATGTCTAGGACTCTTTGTTCATCAGCACCTAAGCATTCACTGGCTATCTCTCTGCTGTCTATACTACCCATCCTTTACCTCCTCACCGCCTACAAAGGCCAATGTTTGTGTCTTTGTTTGTGTCTTTTGGCTTTTCCCGGTTAGGGATCACCACAATGGAACTCCGGTCCATTAATGATTGGCAGTTGATTTTTACATACCGGCTTGCCAGGCCTGATGCACAACCTTCAACGAAGGTACGCCCATTCACGCATGCCTCCATGCAGAAGACGCTCTAGCTGAGAATTGAACCGGACAGCATCTTACTGTGAGGCGACAATGCTACTGCAGCACCACCACCGCGGGTACCGCCTACAAAGGCCAATACTACCTTGAATTCCACTACCCTATTCATCACACCTGTACCCCTAACTTCTCTAATAACACATCTTACCAAACTATCCCCCACACAATTAACCTCACATCCCCTTTAAATCAGCACCCAGTTAAAATCCTAAACCCCAACCCCAAAGACAAACATTATCTAAAACGTTTATATAAAGTTCTAAAACTCATCATCAGACTTCACCGCAACCTAATAATAGACGGAGACATCCATCCCATCCCTGGCCCTTCTTCTCACAGTATTACTAACTCCGACAGCTATACTCCCATCATTACTCTACCCCTCAGTAGATCCACTAACTCTCTTCTCACCTTTCACCTAAACATCAGAAGCATAAACAACAAAATACATGACCTACATGCCCTATTAGTAGTCCATTCCCCAGATATAATGTGTCTCACAGAAACCTGGCTAAAACCTGCTACTGCTGATGATGAGATATTAACACCAGGGTATAATATTCACTGATTAGACTGAGCTTCTAAAAAGGGAGGGGGAATAGCAGTTCTTTATAAAAACACACCAAGTGTTAATAGAGACTGCATACAGCCACCCCCATTTAATAATGCTGAAATCCTTATAACTAAACTTCGAATTAACCACAACAAATCCATAAACATTGTCTGCATCTACATTCCCCCAGGGAACAATATAACCTCCCTGGAAGATATCCTCCAAAGGTTATCCACTAACCACCCCCAAGAAACCATTGTGCTTGGGTTACTTCAACATTGACTGGACCACCTGTGCAGCTGAATCCCTTGTCACCCACATAAATCTCTTCGGGTTCAGACAAACTATAACCGCTCCTACCAGGATCAGCAAACATAATAACAGAGAATATATTCTTGAGTGGATTCTTATCAATAATTATCACCACTTGTATAAAGCTGGAACCCTCCCCGATGACCTAAGTGATCACTCTTTAACTTACATTATTAGGGATAAGGGTGAGAACTCCCACCAGCCTACCTATAGAACAGTTAGAAATACCAAAAACTTCAATCCTGTAAATTTCCAAAATTAACTTAAATCAGTCAAATGGGAAATCCTAAAGCGTTTACCATTGGAAGACGCAGTGGCTTATTTTAATACTAAATTCCTAAACATCCCAGACTCCCATGCCCCATCTTATAATATTAAAACTAGAACAAATTCAGCACCATGGCTCACTAAGGAAACCAAACTAAAAATCAAACTTAGAAATAAGGCCTGGGCCATCTGGCGAGTAACTAAAGCCCCTCTCAACCAACTAAAATACCGCCAACTTAGAAATGACACAAAAAAATCCATTCAACTAGACAAAAAAAGCTACTACCAAAACCTGCAGCAGAAGCATCAAAACAATCCCAAAAAGTTCTGGGCAGGTATTAACCACCTTCTTCATCCAGGACAATCTACCACTCCAGTCCCAACAAATTACACCCAAAAACCACCAGAGAACATAGCTAGTGCCTTTAATAATTTCTTCACTGAAACAATCCAGTCTCTCGCTAACCAACTCATTCCCATACACTCTTAACTCCACCACAAAGACACCCTTGACTAGCTCCTCCACTATCATACCCACTACTCACCACCCCTTCAACTTCCAACTTGTCTCTACCACTCATATTCGGTCACTAATCAAAAAACTGAAACCCACCACCCTATCTGCTGACATGCTCCCAGCTACGTTCTTAAACATAGCTGCTGATGTCATAGCATTTCCCATATCTATCCTGATCAACAGGTCCCTAACTCTTGGCTCTGGCCCCTCCATCTGGAAAATATCCCATGTTATCCCACTTCACAAGGGTGGAAGTTCCACAGAATTATCCAGTTACAGACCTATTGCCATTCTTTCACCACTGGCCAAAATAATGGAAAAGTGCATCCACAAACAAATTATGTACCATCTCGTACAGAACCAAATACTGGCCGTGTCTCAGCATGGCTTTAGGCCACATCATAGCACCACCTCAGCTCTCCTTTCCTTCACTAACACCATAAATCTAAACAGAAATAATAACTTGCTGTCATCAGCCCTCTTTCTAGACCTTTCAAAGGCCTTTGATATGGTCAATCACGAATTACTCATCCACTCTCTGAAATCTATTTCCCTGGACAACCATACTATACAGTGGTTCCATTCCTATCTGAATGACAGACAAAAAGCCGTACTTTGGTAGGGCAAACTATCCACTCTGTTACCTCTCACTCTTGGAGTTCCTCAGGGCTCCATTTTTGGTCCTCTTTTCCATCTTTATCAATAACCTACCCACTCCCATCCCAGATGCATCCTGCATCCAGTATGCAGATTACTCCACCCTGATCTGCTCAGCCTCCTCCCCAACAGCCCTGTAAACCCTAACCCAGAGCACATTCAACACTGTTGAAAAGTGGCTCTCTAATCATCGTCTTCTGTTGAATACCAATAAGACCAAACTGTTACTCTTTACCCCCACCTGCAGACCCCCCCCCCCACTTTCCTTTACTATAACATCAAACAATGGCACCTCTATTTCACCAAATATTCAAACCAAGCTCTTAGGGGTAATAGTAGACAATAAGCTCAAATTCGACCTACACATCAATAAGACTATCAAAACCATTAACAAAAAGCTCGACTCACTATAGAGAGATAAACCTTTTCTAACCCCTACAGCTAGAATCGCTATCGCCCACTCTCATCTCCTGTCTACCCTTCTGTATGCTTCCCCTATACTCTGTAACCTAAACAAATCAGAACTTTCTAACCTCTCTCACTGCTACCACCATATTGCCAGGTTCGCCACTGGATCAACATACAGGACACATCACTGCCACAACCTCAAACTCCTAGGGTGGCAAGAACTGCCAAGTTTAATACAGTTCAACCAGCTAATAGTAGCACACAATATTCTCAACCTACCCGAAAATACCCCCGCCATTAAAAATATCTTAAAACCATACAGTAACTCCAGATCATTACGTTCATCCAACAAGCTGTTAGTTCAAACATTGAAAGCTAATAACTCAGCTGGTGACTCCCTATTTGCCAACTCCATTGGGAAAACTTGGAACTCACTTCCAGCAGACATGGAACTATGCCTCTTCAAAAATGGCCTCAAACATTATTATAAAATGCACGGGTTCTGCCCATTTTCCAACCCTGATTAATCCTCATAACTCCCTAACTCAACAGCAACAGCAACTCCCTAACTCAACAGCAACAGCAACTCCCTAAATCAACAGCAACAACAACTCCCTAATTCAACAGCAACAGCAACTCCCTAACTGTCAACAGCGATGAAGCAGTGTTACTAGCCTCTTGCTCACAAATGCTTCCAATGGCAATCTGTGCATTTCTTTGTAATATAGTGTTGCTGTAATCCACCTGTTAATTAACTTTTACATTCTATGACATGCTGTTAAATTGTGAACCCCTCTTGAGGGACACACCTTGCTTCTTGAAAAATCTGCTTTTTATTTAACTGTTGCTTGGGATGTTTTGTTGTTTGCTCAGTTGGAGCTTTTTCCCCTGTTACACCCTTAATATGTATTCATGTTTTTGTTTGTATGTTTGGAGCTTTTCTCCCCGGGCCTCTGCTGAAAATGAATATGTATCCAGTCGGACTATCCCAGTCAACAAATATAAAATAAATAAAATAAAATAAATTTTACCTGAATGGTCCGACTGGATAATACTCATTATCAGCAGAAGTCTTGGGAGAAAAGTTCCATTTGCTTACATTGCATTATACTAAGTTCCAGTCAAACACATAGTAGTTACATTTCTATTTACATTTACACACAAACAGTAGTTACATTTATACATATACATTCTAAGATTTTACAGAGGTGGAAGTTTCTTATGAGAAAGCACATGTGCAACTTAGTGGATTGTACAGACAACAGTTGTGTATAAAAATTGTTTTGTTATTTCAGTAAGAGGTTGAGAATATTGTGTTTAAGTAGAGTATTTGGATAGTATTGTACGGTGAAAAAGGTTTAACACTGTGATGAGCATGTGTAGGACCAGGATTGGTTAAAATGTTTAAGCCGTGGTTTAAAACTACTGAGTTTGTCAGAGAGTTTTATTTGCATGGGGATACTATTCCAGACTTTAGCAATGCATTGGGAGTAGAGCGAGTCTCCTGCAACATTATTTGACTTATTTGTAAGTAATAAGAATTAGGTGCTAAAATGGAGGTCCCTTGCTGGACAGTAGGATAGCAATAAGTTTTGTAGTGCAGGGTAGTTTTCTGGATGATGAATGAGTTTGTGTGCTGTAGTTAATTGTGAATATGTTAGAGACAGTTGGGCACTTCAAATAACCGTACAGGTATTGTGCTATATAACTTTTAAAAAGTTTATTTTTAAGTATTAATGATATTGTGCAATGCAGCTGATGAGCTACAATGCACAACAGTTATATACACATGTGTGTGAGTGTGTGTGTGTGTGTGTGTGTGTGTGTGTGTGTGTGTGTGTGTGTGTGCATGTGTGTGTGCGTGTGTGCGTATATACGTGTGTATGTGTGCGTGTGTGCGTGTGTGTGTGTGTGTGTGTGTGTGTGTGTGTGTGTGTGTGTGTGTGTGTGTGTGTGAGTGAGTGTGTGTCCATGTACATCATCATATCTTCAGGAGTTTAAAGTCACATTTTGTGACTGGTTATCAAGGCACGTATACTGCACCTTTTTGGATTTGCCAATTGTGTGAACCATTACAAACATCAGCATACCCTGTTGTTAAGGTTTATGCCAATTAAGCTCTATATTCTGAAGGTAAGTACTAAGTAACCTCTGGTCCTTTGATAGAAAGAAGATCAAGCACTTGTTAAACCAGAAATTAATGTTAGAAATGGTCTCTCCTCCTCCTTCAGCTCCGAGCAGAAGTAGCAAGGAAAGTAAATTTACTGACTCTTGATGATAACCCAACTGGATGCCAAGTTCTTCTCTTGACAAAATGCATTCCCTTCTATTTAATGTAATGCCAGTGACACCACTTACAAAGAAAGGATAATTTAAGCATCACTCCATCTGCTCCCTCCCTCTAGCAATTTCTGAAGTTTATCTGCACACAGTTTTGGCCTTCTGTGAATTCTCATGTGATTTCCTTTTGTTGTTTGTAACATAATTTCTTGTATGATATAGTGCAGGGGTAGGTAGCCTCAGCTACAAGAGCTGAAAATAGACACTCAGACATCTTTTGGGTGGCATTTACTCAAATGAATACCCTCTGAGGGGAGTAGCTTGATCAGTGACATCACACTCTTACTTATCCTTACATTGTTTTCTTTTGCTTTTCCAACAGAATTTATTGACTGCATCTAATAGCAATTATAATCAATGTATTTGAAATATTTGTGTCTATCTAAGCATTACAGTTATTATGTCTCCCTTATTGGTATCTATTTCCTTGGCAGTTGAGCATCTTGCAGGAACAGAACTCAAGATTTCCAACACTGTGCTTGTTAAAGGGTTGCCTATCATTGATATGTATTGTTTTGTTCTATATTTGTTCTTGCCTCCATGTTTGACAACCATCAAACTCCCCCCAGTGTGTCTTAAGTTCAGTTATTCCACTGCACCAGATTTCCCTAGAACAGAGGCAAGAGCTGACCAAAGGGATAATCATCCAGGCAGCCATGGAGGTCTTTTGTACCCTTGTAAGCATCTTGGTAATGAAAGAGTTTCTGTTAAAGCCTAATTCTATTCCTAGTAGTTGACATAAACATTTATTCTTCCTTGGGGAGTTCTAAGCCCCAAGAGTCCATCCACATGCTACAAGGGCTACCATCACCGGCATGGAATCAAGAAGGCCACATTTCTAGACTGGACCATTTTAATATAATGCGAGCCTCCACCTGTGCTTTTGTGATCAACTGATCAGAACCACTCCACCACTTCCTACCTCCAAAATGGGTGGTTCAACACCGTGAAATCACTCCTATCCTTCCCTGCTGGGATCTTACAGCATCCAAGCTGATAGTCAAACTTGGGTTACAGTTAGGGGTTTGTCCCTCCATTCCACACAGCCAGTTATGATAACAGACTGATTCTGAGTGAGTAATGTTAGTGAATAGACTATGAATAACTGTATCTGACATATTTACAACCTTAAGAAAACCAAATTCACTGATTCCAGTTATAATAGTTTAACTGCAGGGCTAGCAAAAAGTATTCTTAATTCATAGATTACCAGCTTTACAGGTAGAAAGTATGGCTTTGGTACTATAGTTACAACCTTAAACACAAGCAACTGAATTGTCATTTATTTCCAACTTATATGACTGGCTTTTAAGGTGATGGCCATCAAAACAACTAAAGGGAGTCACCGAAACAAAGAATGTGACACTTGTCAGAAGACAGAAAGTTTGGCTTAGCTGATGTAATTCTGTGGGGAATTCTGAGGTACAGCAAATTAGGACAAAAAGCAAACTATGGTGGTACATGGAAATTACTGTACTATGCCATAATGTACTATACTATCCTATCCTATCCTATACTATACTATACTATACTATACTATACTATACTATACTATACTGTGCTATACTATACTATACTGTACTATATTCAGCCTGTTCTTTATATTATCCTTGTTTTCAGAATAGTTTTCACTTATGCTTTGTATGATACAAAGGACACTCAGTTTATTGTCGACTGCATTTGTTACATGTAGCTGAATTCCCGAGTGACATACCATGTTGCTAGTGTCTACAGCTAGTATTTATCTAAAACACTCCATTCTCATACATTCAGAAGCTGACAAGCAGCTACAGATGAGATAAGAAGGACCCAACCCCAAAATGGGGAGCTTCCGCCCATCATACCACTTTCTGACTCAGAATTAAACTCTGTAATGTGATCCATCCCATGCTGCTAGCACGTAGCTCTTGTCTGACATTCAAAAGCAGTAGGGTGCAATGGAGTGAGACTCCTCAGAATTCCTTCCGAGTGACTTTTAGTATTTGCACAGTCTGGTAATCTATGCATTGCCTTCCCAAATGTCTTATCTTATTCGGCCTGTTCACTGCTGTGCTGCTTGTTGCTTTTCTGCCTGGTACAGCATTACAGCATACCGTTTCATTCTCCACCATTCCTGCAAATCAGTGTAACTTTATTCCAGCAGATGCAAAGACTTCATTAAACAAGTGTCTTTCAAGCTGCAGTTTGTTAGCAAATGACTAGAAAGACCGTCAGAAAACCACATTTTAGTAGGGTGCTATATATAAACAGGGTCCTCTGTTTTGTGAATGCTTCTTCTTTCCTACATAAACAATGTGAAGCACAGAAAGAAACCAGAAGCTGCCCCCTGAGAAAAAAAAAATCTTGTTCGAATAGCAAGGCAGCTAAATACTCTTCCTTTTTTGTCAGTATGAAGTTCAGATGATGAATGCATGATAATATAATTAATTTATATAAATCTATGTCAGTGTGGTAGTATAAATCTATATCTACACACACACACACACACACACACACACATACACACACACACACACACACACATATATATATATATATATATATATATATATATATGTGTGTGTGTGTGTGTGAGAGTTTATAATGAGTAATTACTGGTGATAAAATTAAATACTCCACAGAAACACACCAAACACAAATTGTTAAATTCTGTGGTATTCTAAACTCATAATTTATTAGAACAAGTTAAGCACTTTTGTTCCATACATCACATAGAACTTCCTCAGAACTAAATCTCTTATTAATGACTCTTTTTTTATACATAATTAAAATCGCATGATACACTGTTAGACCCAACCTACCAATTAAAACTGATTGCAAGGTAAAACCATACACAAGGATAAAAATAGAAATAACAATGAACTATGTAGTGTCATAGTACTTCAACTTTAAAACAGAATTAATAGCCATTGAATCACTCAAACCTGGAAAACACGTTAAACTAACTAAAATTTGCCATTTTAATTCACATTTATGTTCTTCTATAATAAAACCCCTTTTATCTTTTGTTAGTTGCTCCATAACTACAAAAGCAAAACTGAGGTTCTTATTTTCTTGTATGTGTCTGAAAAGGGCATTTGTGGTCTTCAATGTTTGTATATCTTGCATGTGTTCATAAATTCGATTCTTAAGCATCCTCTGGGTTATCTCTGCATGAAAAGCAGGACACTTAGAACATAAAGCTCCATACACCACATTTTTTGACTCACAGCAATAATGCCATGTGACAAAATATTCTTTATTTCTAATTATGACACTAGTTGTTACCAGGATATTTTTGCATTGTGTACAATGACCACACTTAATCATTCCTAGTGGTCTGTTACTAACTGGTTGATTTTTCCTAGAACTCTCCAATAATGTTTTGAATGACCTATCTTTCTTATAAACCAACATGGGCTTATTACCTACTTTCTTTAGAACTGTATTAACTGCTTGAAAGATCTCCAATTTCTTTATCAAACAATCACCTATGACTTTACTATCCAAGTTGAATGATAAAATAAATGCTTCATTACAATTAACCTTTAAAGTTCTACGGTTGCTTTCGTCCATAATATGTACATTACTGTTTGCACTCAGTATAGGACAATAAATACCATGTGCTCTCTTGAACACTACTTTGTCCCTAATTTCCGTTAAAAATTCTTGGGGGTACCCACTCCTGGAAAACATACCCAACAATACCTCACACTCTGCAGGAAAGGTATCCAAATCTGACACCATTCTTGTCAACCTTACTAGCTGCCCTTTTACTACAGCCTTTTTTTGGTATGTAAGATGGCAACTATGAAAGTGGAGGTAATTGTTAGAGAAAGTTGATTTTCTGTAAATAGTAGAAACAAATCTAGTCTGTGCTCTGTCTTTTCTTATGTCCACATCTAAGTAGTTGACACTTTCAGTTTGAATTGAATAACTAAATTTCAAAAATTCCACAGTATTATTGATGAATTCCAAAAATGTACTTAATTTTTCAGTTGTGTCTCCAAAAAATAAAAATGTCGTCCAAAAACCTTATGTAGCCTGACCAGGAGTTACTAAATTCACTTTTAAATAAATAATTTTCCTCCCAGTAGGCCATGACCAAAAGTGCAAAAGCTGGGCACAGGCAGCACCCATAGTTACTCCAATAGCTTGTCTTAAATATTGCTTGCCAAAATATATGAAGTTGTTTTTTAATAACAACTTCATCAGGGTTACTGCCACACATATTTTGTATCCATTTCTGCTATCTCTTTTACCTGCTCTTCAAACCATTGCAACCCCAGCGTATGTGGTATTACTGAATACAAATTATTTATATCAGCAGTGATAAAAATTACATTTTCATCAAACTCTAGTTAATTTATTAAGCCAAAAAATGCCAGGAATCTTTACAAATTGTACTTATTTTATCAACACTACTATTGACCGAGTAGTCCACATATCTTGCTATATAATAAGTTTTGGACCTGGTGGCATCTACCATAGGCCTAAGAGAAGGATCATCTACATTTTTACATAATTTTGGGATACCAAATATCCCTGCCACTACTGGTTTATCATTATACATATATTCATACTCACTTTTGGCCAATTGTCCTTGCATCAGCATGTCATAATGGCAGCTATCTATAAAGTTGTATGCCCTATTGATTTAGTACAGACTATCATCTGACTTCCTCAATACCCTATAACTGCACAGTAGCCTTTGCCTTTCATCATGGCCTGAATAAGAACTTCAGATAAGATTAATTTATTTTAAAGTCATTATAAATCTTATGAAGAAAGTCTGCACTGTAGCACAAGGGACTAGGTTAAGAACTGTGATCAGGGCTAATTGATAATAATTTTCTTTGCTATGTGTTCTTGTATGGATGTCAAGATTCACACTTTTAAGGTGAATTTCTTGAGATCTATGTCTTGCAAACATTAAAAGCAGGTTATGACTGGACACCTGATCATAACATTCTCTATACCTAACAAACCTTAACATATTGTACATCTCCTACATACTGGGGTAAAAAGCTTTCATACTGAGATTTTTTACATTATAAATATATTACTTTTTCCTACAATGTCAAGAATTTGAGAACATCCACATGGTCAGAATTATGCCAAGATAACATAAATGGGACTTGAGTAGCAGAGCCTAAAGAAGGAGCATCTCTCATTCAAAGGTAGGAACCACTGTTCTCCGATACTTGTTTTTATATGTTGCATGCTAGATGAGAAGCTATAAAATACAGGGTGACTATTACACTGAAAGAAAAGTTTTATTCTTATTAAATTATAAACTGTGAATTTTGGTTACAGGGTTGCATTAACTTCACCATTAAACTAAACAGAGTTTTGCAGCTTGGAGGTTAAGTCACCAAACATAACACTTAAAGGTGGCATAACATTAAAAGCTACAAATGAAAGTCTGAAAAGTCCTGCTCTTCTGTTTATGCTGACCTAAGCTGTTGGTCCAGTTATCCGTATTAATGTCTATCAGTTCTGAAAGCATTTGCAGTAGGTTATGGGATTTATTTTACTGACATGAAAGGTATTACACAAGAACAATTTGTCTGTTACATTCATTCATATTGTGTAGTAAGTGAAATACTTTTTTTTTTGTCAAAGAATACATCTTTAAACCAGTCCTACATTTGCAAACTTGAGTTGTTAGTGCTGTCTCCTTTTCAACTATTTATGCAAAATAAGAGCATTCATGTGGAATAATAAATTATTGACATAAACCCTCTTGGATGTTAACCTTCCATGGCAGATTTCTGCACATGTCTTTCCCATCACTACTATGAGCTATTAGAAAAGTGGCATTTGTCACTGACTGGGGAAATTATTACAAAAGGCTCAACAAAAGAACACCTTTACAATTCACATCCTGCAGTAGTTTCAACTTTTCACTGCTGCAAGGGTCGGCGATATCGTCTGTTTGCACAAGGAATCTTTTCTGATCCGTAAGGGAATTTCATTCCAAGAAGCAGTCTTTATTATCATGCATTTCTACCCTCTAGGATTTTCCTTTTGTCATAAGCCAGAACTCATCATGAGGTGCTAAGATGTAAGAAGCCTTTCTGATTCAGACTCCCCCACTAATCCAGTCTTTAAATGATGGGATGAGAAGCTTCTGTCAGTATCTCACTCAGAATGTGCCTGCTAAATTAAGGTTGCAGCTAAAGGCATTGTCTGCTTAACTATAATGACAATGCACTGCTGACTGTAAGCAACACTTGTGGCACTGAACATTACCTCATAGGTTCATAGGTTCATAGGTTCATACTAGACTATCTGCCCTAGGGCATTTATAAGCCTAGCCAGAATGTGTTTGGCTTTCGCCACCCATTTTAAATTTATTTTGCTATGCCCTTTTTCGGAGACTGCTTACAAGAAAGTGAAAGGCCTAGTGTGATCTTATATGCACGGGTTTTGATGGAGTAGCAAGGAATGTATTGAAAAATGGAAAGTTTAGCTGCTGCTAATTTGTATAAATAAAACACTTCATAGAAGACAAATGAAATGCAAGTCTTTATGTAGGAAGCAAAATGAGGATCTGAAATGCTGTGGTTTATTTATTTGTATATGTATGTATGATATGTGTATATTTACTTATTTATTTATTAATCAAGCAATCACTTTGTTAACGATATTAGTGAGACCGAACCACAGGCTCCTCCACAGGATGACCCAAGGAAAAATTTCCATAACACAAACTACAGATCAGTTTACTAGTATATCCGGACCGCGGAGCAGTTTATTAGTATATCCAGACCACAGATTAGTTTATTAGTATATCCAGACCACAGAGCAATTTATTAGTATGTCCAGTCAATGATTTGAAAATATGTTCTGCTTGATCACAGAGATGAGCTTTCAGGACACAAATAGAAGTGCTGAAGGAATACACTGAGTGCATTTTCAGAGCATCAGCAAATACAGTCTGTAACCATCTTAATATTTTAAAATTGCTGTTTTCTTCTTTTTTATTTTACATGCAAGTAAATATATTACCCTCAAGTATAATTTTCAGATACTGGGTGACAGCTGCAAGGAAAAAGATGTCAGAGTACTCAGTCAAGTGTAACACAAACCATCCACCCCACTGTACACTCCAGAATAGTTGTCACATGCTTGACTGTATGTAGCTTAAAGTAATTTTCATATTTTCTTTTAGGTAGATTGAAGCTATTATTGCTGTTGTTGTTATAATTATTATTATTATTATTATTATTATTATTATTATTATTATTATCACTGAATATTCTGTATCTGCTCCTTTATTGCTGTTATTGTTCAGTGCTATAATTGAGTGACCTGGGTTGTGAGAGAAGCATGTCTTTCAGATCAGTGTCTCAATCTGATAACCAGGGCGGCCACGGTGGTGCAGCGGTTAGTGTTGCTGCCTCACAGCAAGAGGTTCTCCAGTTTGATCCTTGGCTGGGGTGCCTTCTGTGCGGAGTCTGCATGTCCTCCCTGAGGTTGCGTGGGTTTCCTTCGGGAGCTCCGGTTTCCTCTCACATCCCAGGTGGATTGGACACTCTAAACTGGCCCTGGGTGTGAGTGTGTGTGTGTGTGTGTGTGTGTGTGTGTGTGTGTGTGTGTGTGTGTGTGTGTGTGTGTGTGTGTGTGTGTGTGCCTTCTGTGGAAGGTTGGGCGCCGGGCTGGCAACTCGACACTGTAAAACTCCACTGCCAATCATGAGTGGACAGGTGATCCGCTGTGGCGACCCCTAACCAGGAAAAGACAAAAGAAGAAGTCTCAATCTGATAACCAAATGGATAACTAAAACACAGTATGATACTCATGTCTAAAGCTTTCTCCTTGGCAGCTGGAATCCACAATGCTGCTCAGTTTCCTTTGTCATTGCCACTATAATCTGACACTGATTTCACACTGCAGTAATATGTAGCCGAGTTAATGTTAAGAAGCACTCTGCTGACTCTAAGAATGGAGGAAAAGCAATCAAGTTTGTCAGAGTGCCTTCACTCAGTATAACTACTTTTAGTAAAGACTTCTCAAATTATAAAGAAAAGGAACATCATTTCAGAAAGAAGATACAATTATGCTTAATTACAGTTAAATTAGTGCTTTCACTTTTTTTCAAGCTTTAGTATATTGTGATTGACAGTCATGAGTAAAGAACATTTTTTTTTTATTTTAATGTACCAGTTTTTGTTTCTATCTTAGAGGAAATCAGTTTTCCACACAATTTTCCTACTGATTTCATTTACAAAGGGGGATTAGATGTTCTTTGCTACTTATGTTTATGCAGCAGGATTTAAAATCTAGGCTTGAATGATGCATCCCACTGTCTTACCATTATGTGTTTAAGTTTTATCTACACAGGTTCGTTGCAGACTACAGAAAACATTGAAACTATTTCCTGAGATTATATAAATAAAGTTGTTTTTCAAGGAAGATAAACTTTTGGTGGAAATGATAAAAATATCCTCAAAAGATACAAACAACAAAAAAGGCTTAATGCAAACACTGGGTTCATGCAATTTAAATAACGTGGATGATTGTGAACCTGGACAAACTACATAGGATAAAAAGTAAATCTTAAGTACCACTTTATGTACAGATTTATGAAAACTACTTCGTACAGCATGTGGATAGAAACTGATCATGAGCCCAGTAGCCTACTAAAAGTAGAGAATACCCTGTTTATTTCCTGCCCAATAACATTTTAGCATGGAATCAGATAACAGGATGATAAAGAGATTGTTTCCCTTTGATTTTAAAGGGCTTGTCACTAATGCCTCTCAAATGTAACTCATCATGAGGACCAGTCCTCATTTTGAGTCACAAGTCTACGTCCCCTAATGTTCCACAATGAAAATGTCCATGTGACATTAAGTGTTAAGAATTTTTTGACTGATTTCCATGGTAAATAATACTGAATGATATTAATTCATTAAAACAATGTTTTACAAGTATAAAGTAGCATGTTTACTACCTTGTGAGTTCCCTAGCCAAAGTTGCAAGTAGGTGTAACTAAGTGTTCTGTATTTTGTCCATTTGTTTCACGTGAGTGGTAGTGTTCCACATTTTAGAGTGCTATGATACCTTTAACAGCCTTAATTCATGAATTTCTTAAAATCTGCTCCATAGGAAGACTTAATGAAAGTGTTGTGGCAGGCTAGATTATCAAGACCAGTATTAAGCTTTTATGTTTGGTGGCTCAGATTTGAGACACATCTTATTACAATCCTGTTATTCCCTTGCATCCCTAGACCTAATATTTATCTGCTTTGGGGTAGCCTTTTCTTTGACTTAGCATAGTAAATCCAGATTCAGGACACAGTTACCCTGCATGGAATAGCTGATTGTTATTGGTTGCTTACCTGCCACTATGAAATTCTAATCACTTGACTTATTTATTTGCAGTGAGATATTGTCACTGAGCATGCTGGGAACATTACTTTTATAGGAGAGACATGGCAGTTTGTTTCCAGAAAAGATTCCATAGACTTAAAAATAAAAATGTTGAGGTGTGACCAAAAAGTAGAATAGCAGTGGTACAAACAAAACAATAAAATGCACACCATAACAAACAACAAGCATTTATTACAGATAAAATGTTAAGAACATTTGAAGCAAACCAAAAAAATAATTTATTTATTTAATTTAATTTAATTTTGATTTATTTAAATTTGTTAACTATGGCAAAACATTGATCCAAGTGGACCATTTTCAGGCTTAACAAGGGGAATGCAAAAATCAAAACTAATAAATATAACAAATGCTGGTTATTAGACTGTTCCTGGAATTCAGAAGAGTACTCACCTCTTGTGTAAATTGCCTTCTACAGGAAAGCCAATTTCTGTAATGGTGAGAAAATATGATTCAGAGACCACTGTGACTGTGATGAGGAAAACCTCATCATCAGCTCATTAGTATGTCTCTGAATTTCACTCTAACTAACATTAGCACTGTCAGACCTGATGGTGGTAGCATTGTCCCTAGTGTCCCATGCATTACATTGGCAAAGGGCGCCTCCCTCCATACTCACTTGTACGCACACGCGTGTGCGTGTGCACACACACACACACACACACACACACACACACACACACACACACATCCAGATTCTTAATTCTTCTAGCCAACACTTGTAGTGCAACCATCCAAGTAGACACACACACAAACACACACACACACACACACACACACACACACACACACACACACACACACACACACATGCAATCGTGCAATCATGCAGCTTCATTAACATCATTACAGACATGCACAAACATGCTCACACACATACCCAGACTAACACACCCCCACTCCCATATCTTAATTGAATTTACCTACACTTTTTCCTTTAACAGCAAAATGTTATGTTGCTGTGTGATAAATTGCTTTGCAGCATAAATCAGGAGTCATTGCCATTTCTACTGGAGAGCACATGCCTAATTAATATTAGCCACTTCTACCGCTTGTTGCATTAGTATGCAACTCTGTCTATGAGACAACCTTCCATGCTCCGACCTCTACTAGCAAGAAGCTTCTGCAGTTCTGTGGCCGAAGAATCAGAAAGGCTTGCTGTGAGGCTAAGACAATCATGTTAAGGTTTTCTCTTGTGGCAGACCTTTCTGAGTTCCAATCAGTATAAGCTACATCAAAAAAGCTCAGTACATAGAACAGTGTGATACTCTGCAGGTTACAAGAGTGTGCACAGATTATTGCAGCAGATTCCAAACTTCAGGTATATACAATATAAACAATTATGCAAACCTCTTGGTAAACATACGAAGGATGCATAGAAGATAAATGGGCATGTGCAGTATTAACATTGCACAAAAAATAAGTAGGACATCAGATGGCAAATTGCAAGAAAAATGACAGAAAAGTTGATGGCACAAAAGATAAATCTAAATAATATCTATATATACATATGCAATAATAGATAAATGTTTATATTTTATTTTACTTTTGATTACCTGGGTAGCAGTGATAACAGCTGACTGTTTGCAGATACATATTCTTTTTATTGATTTATTTTTACATATGTATCTACATATATATATATATATATATATATATATATATATATGCATTTGTGTATGTATAAAACTAGGTGTTAAGGGGGGAATATTTAAACTAACTTGAGTATTGTAAAAGTCTGCATTTCTAGTAGATTTAGAACGTGTACAAGAAATCAGAGTCAAAGGTTATGCACAGATACTTTACAGGAAATAGCAGAAGTATCACTCTCAGAGAAAAATGCCACAAATGAGAGGATTAACAAAATTAGCATTATGGAAGTAGAATCAGAGAACTTAAGATGAGTTAGAAACTCATAAATATCTGGGAACAAACAGAAAAAACACTAAAAACTAGGTGTTTTAGTCTTATTCAGGCCAACATTAAAATGAGGAAAACATGTTAGGAACAGTTTAGGAGGACTGCAAAGTGCTGCAGGACAAGTTATGGAATGGCACATAGAATGTCCCTGTCTGCACTTCCTATTTCCTGTACAGCATACTACTGACCCCATGAACTATGCAGGAGAAGATCATATGGCCAGTGATGTTAACAGGTAGGCCAGAAGTGCAGGCTAACATGCTATAAATGCATGTAACCCTGGAACTTGCAAATTTAATTTACATAATTAATGTGGTTTTAGATTATTATCTCTGCATTGTGGATCACATCATCCATTCATAGTAAAGCTCACACCAGTTTAAACTCTTTGCCAAAATTCCTAATTTTTCTGTAGGACAACTTACATTTGTCGTTGAGTTCTTTCTGGAACCACCCCATTTCCCACAGGCTGATACCAGCCCCTAAACTCAGGAAGTGTGATTGACTGTTCCATCAAAAACTACACATTTTTTTAGTTTTCCCCACCCCTAGGGATACTCCAAACTCATGCAAGGCCAGTAACCTACACTCCAGAAAGTTAGACAAGCATGGATGGTAAAATTCATTTGAATGAGCCTGGATCAAACAGGCAAAAGTGCTCATCATTGCATTTATCTGTTGTTTTGCTGTTTGCATTAGTCATTTTAACTGATTATATTTGTTTTGCTAATTGAAATATAGTGAACACATGAACTTTAATCAAGAATACTAGTTAACAGAATGGTGGATATAAATGAAGTAAAACAGATTCTAAGGAAGTATTAGTGACTATACTGTCACACTGACTTGTATTGTTACCCATGCTATAGGTTCAAATCCATATGTACAGTCCCTAGGCTGGTTTTAGACTTGGGGAAGAGTACCAGAACCATAGGATGAGGGAGGATGTGCCCCCCTCCCATTTTCCACAACACAAACTCATGGACTTTGCCCTTCCCTGACTCGTCAGCTTAAAAAAAAAACATGTTCAGCTACTATAGAAGAAAAACAAAGCAAGCTTGATTTCAAGTTCATAGGTGTTTACTAGGCTAACAACCACAAGGGCCTTTTTAAGCCTAGCCATTCATCCCAAATCTCTGACAAGTTCTGATACCTTTGATAAGTGTAAGCAGGGGCTTGGGAGATGAAACATTTACAAGTTAGGGTCTGGGAGAAGAACCATTTACAAGTTGCCTGTGTCCATTAGAAACATAGGTGCCAAACCAGGGATGAATTTCCTGCTCCCCATCCAATTGTCCAAGTTGCACTTGAATTGGGTTAGGGAGGAACTCTGCTTCATATGGATGGGGAGCCTGTTCCAGAGATGGGGTAATCTCTGGGATGTATATCTGTCTCTCCAGCAGGTCCTATTTATATCACAGGCAAGGTTTAAGTCTTTAGAATGGGTAATTCTGGTGCAGTTTGTTTCGTGGATATTCAGGAGTCCATCAGAGTGGGGCCTGACAATGTCCTGTATGTCAGGCATAGATCTTCCCTCAAAAGCCTGTAGGGACAGAATACAGGGATACAGCCTTGAGGCAATCTGCATAGGACATTTTACTTAAGCCCTGTGGACATTCTAGTTGTTGGATATGCCTGGTTAGGTGCATACCAAAGGGGGCATTGTACTCAGTGATAGGTCTGAGGAATGCCAAATACAGTGGAACAATGACTTCCTTGGACTTAGATGCCATACCTTTGTTTATAAGTTGACAACATAGAATGATTTCCTCACTTCTGTAGACACATGATGGTCAAAGGCTAGATTACTATCTGTGTCTGTCCCTAAGTCCCTGATTACTGGGTCAACTCTAAGGGGTGCATTGTCAATATGATAGTTACCAGGGGTGGATGACTTCCAGAAGGTTACTATTATGCATTTCTTGGCATTTAGTTTTAGTCCATGTCTCTGGCACCAGTTGTTTATCTCTGTCAGCCCCTCTTGGGGAACATTTGTGTCAGTGTGGGATTCAACAATAGTGACTAATTTACAATCATCTGAAAATTTAGTCAGCCAGACCACTGACATTGGTCTTGACTTCAGAGAAGTAAATGTCAAAAAGGAGCGGTCCAAGGACTGATCCCTGAGAGACTCCACTTGTGACCAGCCTCTTTGTAAATGTGGACTCCCCATTTCTAACTTCCTGGGTCCTGTCTGAGAGCCAGCTGGCTATCCACTGGGTGACATACGAGTTTGTCCCTAACCTCCTGAGTTTTTCAACAATGCCTGAGTGGGGTATTGTGTCAAATGCCTTGGCGAGGTCATGATAGGCAGTGTGAACCATTTTGCCCTCATCCATTGCTTTTGTGACCATCTTAAAGAAGTCTACCAAGTTGAGTAAGCATGGTGTGCCCTTGACGAAACCAAACTGGGTTGGGTCCAGTGCCTGGAGGTTTACTATATCACTAGTGATCATTTCCATGATAGTTCTTTGCATGGCTTTACATATAAGACTAGTAAAACGTATGGGTCCATGGTTTCCAGGGTCTGCAGATGACCCACCTTTGTGCAGTGGGATGACTGTTGCTGTTCTCCTTTCGTGTGGCATGAAGCCTCATTTTCTGCTACAGTAGTAAAATAAATATTTTGTAATCTAGAATAAAAAAGAAACTTGTACCATTTGTCCTGCCTGCATCTGCTTCTTGTTGACTAGATGGGTACATGCAGATGCAGTACAGGAACCATGACTGGTTGCAAAGTAAAAAAAAAAAGTTCTTAAAGGAGAAGGCATACCTCTCAAATGAGTTTGCAGGAGGTCCCCAATTTTGACTCATATATTTCCACTGTCCCTCATAAAGTTTTTTTTTTATATTCTAGTAACTCACTGTATATTTCAAACAAGTCTATAATGTTAGACATTAGACTTTCATACTTTTTATTGCTCAGAAGCTGCATTCTTGATGCCAATCCTGTTGTTCTATTAAATTTGTAGTGAATTAGAATACAATTTAAAAATTGCCCCTGACTTTGTCCCCGTGTTATTTTTGACTATGTCAAGAAAATCTGAACAATACCTCTCAACTGTCCTCACATTTTGTGCCCAGTCCCCACTTTTTTCATAAATCAATGCAGATTACAATAAATCAATAATGCTAGGCATTAAAATTTTATACTTCTTATTTTTCAGAAAATGTGTGGCAATGCAAAACCTGTTGTTCTATTAACATTTAAGTGAATTAGAGTAATAGTTATAAATTGTCCCTGATTCCCCCACACCCATTTTTTTGGCAATGTTCAGAAGTCTTGTGGAAAGAAGTTGAGCAGTATGCAGGGAGTCTCCTCCATGTCATTTGTGTTAAAATAAAAAAAAATGCATGGTCTGCTCTCTGTAGTATTTACTTTTAGCATTACCCACAGTGGTATCTGGTTTCCATCTGCAGTTTTAAAAAATATATCTGAAAAAAACAACTCAACAGTTCATGTGAGTCTGTAGTCAAACGTCTCACTTATGGTTGATAAGGGCAACCAGTTGCAGGGACTTAGACTGGACAACTGGATTGACAACTCCGCACTGTGAACAGTTGCTAAGTGCAGCCTATCACAGCAAATTATACTACATAGTAATATGATGCGGGTTGGCTACCCATGTCCAGTTACTATGATTAGAAAAAAAATTGTGGTCACTGTATATAGTTACAAATTCACTGATTTATAGAGTATATAAGGTTGAGTTATCCCTTGTTAACACTCACCCTCATAGGGTACCTCCTGTCTCCAGGAGGTACAAACAAGTCAGGTTGGGGATTAATTTATGGGTGCCTAGTGCATCACTCTGTTTTTTATGTAACATGTTCCAGAAGTGGGGGAAGCATTGCATAATAAAATTGTCCCTCCAGCATGTCTTATTTGTTTGTTGTTGGAGATTCAAGCCTTTAGTTGGAGTGTGTGTGGAGCTATTTATTTTGTGGAGCTGTAGAGGTGCAGGAGATCATAAAGGTTTGAATCATCAACTGTGCAGAATAGCAGACATAAATCACAGTGCAGACATCTATGAGACAAAATATAGGGATAATGTTTCAAGCTTGTCTTGGTAGATGTGGGTCTGTAGCCTGCTGATCTTTTTAGTTAGCACACTCTGTGCTCTTTGTAACTGCATGATGTGTTTTCATACTAAAAGGGGCGTTATATTGTAAAATTTGTCTAATCATGGTAGATTATAGAGGAAGGATAACGTATTTTGATTAGGATGACATACCTTGACTTACAATCTAGACTTGTCAGAAGGATTTCTTGACTACTTTTGCTGCTGGTCAAAAGATAAGGAGTGGTTTTAAAGGATGTGGAGATCTCTGATGGCCATATCATTCTGGAGTGGGGTACCAGCTATAATGCAAGCTACTATCATGTTTTGTTTACCAAAGGTGACAATATTATACTCCTTTGAAATTTAAATGAACCCTGTTCTTGTATGGTTTAGCCCTGTTTGTCATCAGCTGCTGAGTGATTGACAACACCGGCTTGCAGCCATTGACACATTTAGCTAGTGATATAGATGTCTGGGTTAGTGGTCTGAGATTCAACAAGCAGATACTGAACAGATAAAATCGCAGTACCAAGCCCTGGAGAATGCCCCTAACCATCTTTGCAGGTTCTGAGGTGACAGCAGCTACTTTAACTACATGGGTTCTATCTGTCAGGCAGTTTGTTTTCTGTCTTACAAAACAGAGGTTTGTGTTTTGGCATTTAAGCTTACCTGGAATACCAACATGGGTATAGGTGTCAAAGGTCTTGGCTAGATCCAGGAACACTGTATGACCTGCATGGCTGCTGTCTACAGCTTCAGCGTCTTTCCGGAAGATGTTGACTAAGTCATATAGTCATAATCTACTTTTGACAAAACATTTTGTTGTGGGGCTAGAACATTGATTTTGTTATGTTGTCACTTATGAAATCAGGTATAAACTAATACACTGTATGGCTTTACAAGCTGCACTTATTAGACTAATGGGTCTATAGCTCCTGGCATCTGAGATGGAGCCTCTTTATGGAGGAGCATTATAATAGTCATTTTCAATGATTCAGGAACATATTCTGTGACTATGATTAAGTTGAACACTTTTAGTACTAAAAGTAGGATTTCTTTTTATCTTCAACTGTGGGTGCTAATTTTAATTTATGTTCCACTATGGCCTTCCTTATAGTAACTTTCAGATTTTTGTCGAACTTTTTTTACAGAGTCTTTAATGTGGGTAGAGGTTGATTTATTATAATTACTAAATAGCTTGCTTTTTCTTTTATCATATAAGTTATTAATGTATTCTACAAAGATGGATCACTTTTATGTCCCTTTGTATATTTAGTGCTGATTGTGGCAGTTGATTTATGCTGTGTCTTAGTTTTGATCTGTTCCTCGTACAATTTATGCTTTTCTGGTAAAGCGAGTGTAAGGGATTTGATATGAATTACGATTATGCACAACCCAAAAAGATGGGGGGAGGGGACACATGGAAAACATGTGGTGCTAGCAAAACAGATGTCAAATTTCTATATCCTTTCACAGAAATAGTACTGTTCACCATATTTGAAGAAAGTACTTGCCCACTTAGGAGACAAACATTTTAAATGAGAGTTTCGGTCTACAGAGGCACTGCTTTTTTTGCATTAGTAACATTTCCAGAGTGTATGTATAGACAGCCAAATATGTTCAACATTGGACTTTCTTGATGACTTAAGATAGTAGGATAACAGCTTCTTATCTTACCAGGAGCTGTGAAAACATTAGGAGAACTAGGCCAAGCTTTTTAGGTGGTTAGCATGTCTGGAAATAGAATACATGTAACTTATATACAGACAGTCTTACAGGCAATTATGATTTAAAGCTGGCACATTGCTGGTTGGTCCCCATATATATATATATGTATTTATGTGTGTGTGTATGTTTGCTTTGTATGATCTAACATACATGATATCAAATGAAAATGTCGGCATTAAGATGTTTGAACATACAGAATATCAAAGGTCCTGAAGACTTACTTGCAAAAGATCAAGAAAGGAAAACTAGTTATTCTCTCAATATTCATGCTAATCCCCCACCCCCCCAAAAAAACACTTGCCTCAAATTTGGTTAGAGAAAGGCTTTTTTAAGGTAAAATGTAGCATCAGGGTTTGGGAAGGGGCAGCGTTAAAGTTAGGATTTGGGTCAGCATCCATTACTAAGGTAAGCAGTGGAGGTCATGGCTTTATTATACTGTATAACATGGAAGAATAAATGGATTGACTCATTGTATATTGCAGTAGAACAAGTGGATTTCTTATTGAATAACACCTGCTTTCCATACATGGGACTTGAATATGCATTAGTCTAATTTCTGTATCTGAATAACTCTGCTTTACCTTTATAACTGTGCATTTGCATCATGATCTTGACTGAAAGTAGTTCTCAAATCAGTTTACCCACCCAGTCAACAAAGTTAAATAAACAGAAGCAAATGCAGCTAGAAAAAGCTGTTTTTCAGTGGGTTTTTATTGTCATTGTCTATAACTATGATTAGTTTCCTCCTGGCAGGGGGCTATTTGATCTCTGAATAAATGGCTGGCTAAAACTAACATGCATAATATATGTGTATTAAGATCTCCTGATGTTGGAAGTAAAAACGCTTATACATTTCTCAGAAAAATATACTTTGTTTTCAGTTCTAACATGCTGTAGCTACAATGCCATGCTTTCAGTCCACTACAGCTGTGGAATGAACTTCAGAAGTGTGCCAAACGGTAACTGTTTGAAATGTCAGGACACACTAGAGTGAGTCCTGAAATACAGGGACTGAATGGTCGAAAGAGCGGACTTACATATACTAAGTCTGAGATGCCATTTCTTGCAATATTCCCTTTTCTCCAAGGTATGGTGATCTCAGAGTTGGGATATACAAGTCCAGAGGGTGTGGGGGTGCAGAAGGGCTTGCCTCCTGCCCGCAAGAATACATTTTAAGGAGAACAATCCTCAAGATTTGCTCTTCTGCTGTATTTTTGGTCTTTTTTTTTGGCGTGTCAGTATTTAGCATTTCAATTGGGGGCTGTACTACACTAGAAGTTCTAAGGTAAGTATTGCGGTCTTATGTGTGTTTTATGACTAAATATTCTGTTATTAGATATTAGACTGTGGACAACATACTGAAAGTGGAATTATCAAGGGGTCTTCTCATGAAAATATTATAAAAATATCTTAAGGTGACTCATTTCAAGGTAGGGCGGCATTCAAGCTAGACTGAACTTTGCAAATTGACAGAGCACAACTTGTACAAAACAGTCAGCTAAAACAAATATGTAGCTCTTACCTCCCTTCATAGTAAAATAAACATGAGCTATCAAACATATATAATGATGTGATTTCAGAAGTAAAAAGAGTATGTGTTTCTATTCAAAATATTTTAATTCATTGCATATGTTGAGGCATAAAAAAATTACAAGATTTTTTTTCATTAAAATTCAAGATGTAGCAACTAATTTGTCTGAGAATCAGAGCCCAGCACAATTATATTTTATAGGTCATTATGACAGTTACATTCCAGAGTAATGATTCTGAAGCTATAGGCTTTTAAACATAGAAAACAACCAGTATTGTGGGCACAGACTGACTGAAAATGTTAGCAGTTTAGGGGTTATTTATTGTACATTTAATGAATTTTATAAAAAATAAGAAATCACTCCTACTCAGTATGGTTTTGTGTGAGTCAGAACAGGTAAGTTGAGCATTATAAACAGTAATGTATACAGCTAAAAGGTATTAACTTGGTGGGGCATGGCGGGGAAGAAGTTTGGTGTTAGCTGCTCTTTTTTACCCGTAAAGCTTTTGATTGTGACATGGCAGTTAGCGCTGTTGCTTTTCAGTGCTTGGTTCTCCACTTCAGTTCTCAGCTAGGGAGCCCTGTGGAGAGTTTGAAAGTCCTCCCTATAAATGTTTCTTTTGCCAGGTGACAGTTTCCCTTAACATCTTAAAGACATGCCATAGGTGAATTGATGATCCTTTTAGTTGTCCCAAGTGTGTGTGTGTGTGTGTGTGTGTGTGTGTGTGTGTGTGTGTATGTGTGTGTGTGTGTGTGTGTGTGTGTGTGTGCGTGTGTGTGTATGAGCATTCCATGACAGAATTACTCCTTTCCTTTCTACCAAAAATCAAAGTCCACAGCTGATGATCAACAACTATCAAACACTGATAGAAAATGCCACCAAAAGTGCATTGCTCATGCTAACATTCCCATGTTGATATCCTTGCCATCTTTTCATGTTTGTAGAAATAACCACAGTCTTGTGCATAATTGGTTACTTTAATGCAAGCAACCAACAAGCTCTGCATCTCCCATGATGTAATGTATAGCAAATGCCAAAAGGATTACACAGACCTTAATTCTGCATGACATCCACTTATCCTTGACCAAACAGAATCCCAAGCTACTAACTGGTAGAGCAAGAAACAAATCCTTGATAAGAACAAGTAGATTTATGGCTCATGAAAACATTCTGCCGATGTTGAACAATTATCACAATATTGCTCCTTTGTCAGTCTACTCTATTATAGTTGAAAGATTATTCAGCAGAAGACTGTATATTTGGATCAGTTTTATGCCCTTCCAAGTACTACCATGGATTCCCTGCGGTCACAGCACTGATATTGTCATTGCTACTTTAATGACATTATGCAACTGTGATAATTGTGTTGTTTCTGTAGCTGCATTTTTCAAGTGTAACTGTGATAATGTTGTTGTTTCTGTAGCTGCATTTTTCAAGTGTAACTGTGATAATGTTATTGTTTCTGTAGCTGCATTTTTCAAGTGTAACTGTGATAATGTTATTGTTTCTGTAGCTGCATTTTTCAAGTGTAACTGTGATAATGTTATTGTTTCTGTAGCTGCATTTTTCAAGTGTAACTGTGATAATGTTATTGTTTCTGTAGCTGCATTTTTTGAATATTCAAAGCTTCTCTTGTTTCTATGACCCAAGATATTTATGTACAAGTTTGAATTATATTTAATTATTATTTCCTACAGCTAAACTACTGTTAGGACTCTGTTGTGTGTGTGTGTGTGTGTGTGTGTGTGTGTGTGTGTGTGTGTGTGTGTGTGTGTGTGTGTATTTGTATGTGTGTTCATGTTTCCATTCATTTATTTAATCAAATTCAGAAACCAGTATTTATTGTCCTCTGCATGCTGGGGCATGACAGACAAAGCGGAAGCATGGATTCTGTAGTCTTTTTTCACTCATTTCTGAATGACCACTGTACATTTTATATTGTAAACTTAAATGTATTTAAGCTTGGACAAGTTGAAGTTCACAATATAAAGTGTACAGTGGTATGACAGGACTATGGTCATAAATTGGCTGAGGCCATAGAGCCTCTGCTATTCAGGAATTATAGTTGTTGTTCACCAGTAGTCTGAGTACTGCAATGCCTAAATACCACACAAGAAGTCAGGGTATTTAACTAATGTCTGCTAATCACCCCTCCCCCCCTTCCTGTAGTTATCCAAGTTCCTGGCACACAGGCCATTTATGTGAACAGTACATTCAAAGACCATGCATTCAGGTGAAAGTACATATCTCTCAAGGACATGGAATGGGTAAAGAAAGGGTTTAGATTAGTTTGTAATTTTTATATGAAATTTCTTTGGTATTATACTTATTTCAGTTCCATTTGACACTATATACAGGCCATATCATGTATATGCTTTTATAATAGTAAATATCAATATATTTGTATCTATGTCTCTTATTATAGTAAAAAGAGGGCTTAAAATGCCCTTTTCAGGTCACTTGAACCCCTTCTAGAACTCCACCCCCACCCCAACCTTCATTACCTTCCGCCACCCCTGGTAGAACCACATGCATTTAACTATTTTTTTAAATAATAGTTCTGACTGTCAACAGCTTTTCCATTAAATTTTCAGTTATCATGTTGCAATCAGTTCTATTCTAATTGTTAGTTTTCTGAGTTACCAGTGTTACAAGACTGTGCTCATTCCCTTAACCCATTTGCATACTATATTATCTCACATTGTAGAAAAGTAAAGAATTTACAGATGTTATAACTAACATTTTTATTTAGAATACAGTAAGTTGTAATGTTATCTGTCAATGTCTTTAAATAATTTATTAAATCATTATTATAAGACTAAAACGTATATCACATTTCTAGCACTAATGTGCATCATTAAATGAAGAAAAGTTGACTCTTGTCTGTTAAAGTCTGACTTGTCATCCCTTACTACCGACATGTAGCACTAACATTGTTGCTTGAGCTTGTTGTAAGTTAGGGTGCTCTACTGCTTATTGAGAACAAAATGCACAAGGAACCAACCCAATGAACACAAACCAATGAAGTTACACTCCCCAGTCATCATTGATTCTTTTTTTTGCGGGGGGGGGGGGTCTCCCTTCTTCTTGTTTGTGTGACTTTAGTGTTGGCATTTAGAAGTTCAGGAAGTATGGGGGTATCACAGATGGCCTGTCACTGCCACCAATATATGACAGATGACAATCACTGATGGGATTCTGAAATCACTACTGCCAACCATTATGTCACCCATATATGTCAAGGACAGGGGCTATGGTCCCTGGATCTGTTCCATTTTTCCAAGTAGGCTAGGTGGCTACCAGTGGGATTGTCTTTTGAGTCACACCATTGGTACTGAACAGACAAAAGTACAGAAAATGTCTGTTTCATTAAGTAATTCATCCAGGGAAACTGGTCCTAGGTGCATAAAGGGAATATGCACTGCTGTCCTGGTTATGAGCTTCCAACATCCACACCAAGAGTAGAACTACAAACATATCACTGGTCCTGTTTCTTCTGGGGTGTAAATGAAAAGTCACTGAGGCATTCTTCATCCCACTGGGCATTTTCATAAACTGTTACAACCTAAAAGGGATTGTAAATGCTGACCTCTTCCAAGCTGCAGATGTTAAGGTACCCACACCTCTCAGTGGAAGAATTCTGGAAAAAGACAACATTAATAGGGACAAAGGCCCAAACTCAGGGACAGATTTTTACATATTACTCATAAACTTTGCAAATTGATAGAGTAACAGATTTGGCATTAGCATGTATTTCTGAAGAATATGAAATCTGAAACTCAAATGTCCTGGAAGATGAGGCAGCAGCCGACGCAGGACCCAGGACTTCGGTGGTCGGGCCGACTGAGGGCTGCTGCAGGTAGATGGCCCAGGTGTGATGACTGCAACAGTGAATATACTGTAACGTTTACATTTATGGTAAGTGTACACAGTTGTACTTTTTGGACCCTGCAGAGAAAGTCTGACCATGACTGCCTTTGCATTGGAGAAACTGATTTATCCTTTTGAACTTTGCACCTTGATTGAAATAGTTATTGAAGACTCTTCCTAGTGGTAGGTAGTTCTATATTAAGACTTTGTGAGATGCACACTTGGTCAGTTGTCTCTGTATTTGTAGTCTACAGAGACAAGGTCTCAAGTATGCCTGTCTCCTTCCTTTATGCCTAAAGTGGCTACTGATCAGTATGTTTATCTACCAATTTCCTTTACGTATGGATGCCAAGGTTGAGTTACCATCTTTGTATGGGTGTAAACCATCAGCTGGACTCGTGTTGTGAAGACAAAGCCTGTGCATAACGACAGTAAATTCCTTTGTTTACTGTAAAGGAAAGGCTGGACTTGAAAGTCTTCAATCCCAGACTGTTTTCTGTCTGCATCCTATTCTGATGCAAGTGGAAAAAGTGTTTACTTTTACACTCTGACACTTGGCTATCATTGATATTTGGGCAGCAGCGATTTGTTCTACGTTCAACACATTTGCAAGGCATTGTAAGCTGGATGACCTGTCCAGGGTTGAATTTTTGGGGTCACTGATACAAAGGTGCACTTCTATAAGGCGGTCCATTCAAGAGTTTGAGATGCAACTCCTTGAGACATTTGGTTTCTAGTTTCCTCATTTTCATCTCTCTCTCTTTATCTTACAGAATTGTAGAGGTTGCACACCACCCTGCTTTGTGGCCCAAGACATGGGCATGTAGCAGGAGATTTTTAGCCTGCAAAGAAGTTATGCTTGATGGCCATAATAATGTTGGCATCTGTCATTGAAGTCTCAAGTGTTTATAGCTAACAAAGTCTGCTGTTGATGGCATTGGGTTCACTTAACTCATTACAACCGAGTGACGCCTCCAGGTGCATCTGTGGTCAACTCCTATTGATGCCTCTAGGCGTCAAATATTGCATTAGTAATTCCAAAACCATGCTATCTGCAAGGTTTTAAGATTTCATCTTAAAGTTTACTCAGTGGCAAACAACTGCATTAATATTTGACCTTTGTCTAGTGTAGGTAAATAGATGCTGTTTATATTTATATAGATATAATTTTCAGTTTTCTAAATATATCCACAAACAAGTAACACAGACAGAACTTCTTAACCTCACATGAACACTCTTGGTTAGATGAATAAAATGCTGCTGGGCAATATGCGTGTAACTTGTGTGGTTGCTGAAATATTGCAAGTTTAAAATATTTCAAATATAACAGTTGCTGTGTTTACTGTGACTTATAAAATTTGGTTTAAGACCTAGAACCTAAAGAATACTACCACTTAAAAAATAGTTGTCTTTCATAACCCCTATGGTTGCAGAAATATGGGCTTTTGTTTGAAATGCAGATGACTGCTAACTGGGAGCCATTACTGAATCTCCAAATAATGTGGATATTCTACAACTGGGCCTTACAGAAACAGATGCCTGGTGCCAGAGCCATGGGCTCAGGCTTAATGCCAAGAAATGTATAGTTATCCCCTCTGGAATAAAACATGTACCCATGAATTACCACATAGGTGGCAGGACACTAAACATCGAAAGTGTGATGAGAGACTTAAGGACACAGGTGGAGAGTGGTCTCACTTTCGATAAACACATTGCCACAACAGTCAGGAAATCCTTCTATGTGGCACATCTCATCATTAAGGGCTTTTCATCCAGAAAAAAGGAGGTCCTTGTCCCACTGCACTCATCCCTCATTAGACCCATTGTAGAGTATAATGCCCTGTTTGGTGTGTACCTCACAAGACATCTGCAACAGCTGGAAAGGCCACAGAAATACCTCATTAAAAGAGTCACAGGCCTAAAGCAGATGCCATATGCTGACCGTCTAAAAAAACTCCAGTTATACTCTGTGGCATATCGTCTACTCAGAGGCAATCTCTGCTTAACATACAAGGCCATGTCAAACCCTGAGCTGTTGCACATGCTCCACTTAAAGAAATCCAAATCCCTCAAAGCCACATACTCCAGGGATCTAAACCTTGTCATCACAATGAACAAAACATGCTGGGGGGATAGGTTCCTGACCGAGAGACTCCCCGTACTCTAGAATAGACTGCTCATACATGTCAAGCAGATTGCCTCCTTGGCCCTCTTCAAAAGCAACTTTGATTGGATGGGAGATAGGAAATTCTCCCCGGGGATCATGTCAGTCGCCCTGCTAGTCAGGGGCCCAGAGAAGTAAATATTGTGGGAAGAAATATCCTGGGAATTGTTATGGCTAGGCTTGCATAGGTCCTAGGGCTGATAGCCTAGTACCAACCTATGAACCTATGAACCTATGGACCTATGTCCATCATGATTTAGTGACTGCAATCCTCAATGATTTGCCAGAATACCACAACTTTTATGAGGCTCAGACCAAGATTATGAGGCAGAATATGGACATTGTATGAAATTCTGAAGTTGTGAATGTGGGAACCTGTTAGTAACCCTTAGATAGATATTTATTCCCACCCAGCTGTTCTAAGGCTTCATCTGTCCTGAGTTTGGGGTAAGCATATGGCTTGTGACTGTTCAATTTTTTGTAGTCCACACAAAATCTGGTGCTACCATCTTTCTCTTTGGCCTAGGTTTGTTAATGATTCAGCTGTAGAAAAAGCTTTAAATTATTACAGCTCATGAAACACTTTGTTTTGTTTTGTTTTCTTTTCTTTCTTCCTTTCTTTGTTGTGACATTCATGGCCTTTCTATGCATTTGACAATTTTAAAAATGTACATGGCACTCAGGTTCCATCTCTATCAAATATTAATTCCTGTTGCACCACATCTGCATTACTGCTACTGCCTCCTACTGACTACAAATCATCCAAACATTTAAATCAGATTTCCAAAAATTAATTATGCCCCTTTGTTGCAAAATGTTATCTTTTATTTTGTGTTTTTTTTATTCCCTTTTGTGAATATTAGCTACTTTTGAAACAATGTGACATTACCTCCTAAATGTGATACTTTGTCAGCATTTTGCATCTCTGAGTACAGGCAGAAATGTATTTTTGGTTATCTGAGGTCTGAATGATTTATAATGTATAACATTAGATTATACACAGATATGAACGAAATTACAAACCAGTGTAGGTAATGGGTTCTAAACAAACAAAAAGAAAAACATGCCTTGAAGAATATGATACTTTAGACTGCCATGCAACATGGGACTAAGCAGAATAATGTGGAACATGGGTGGGCAAATCAACTAGATCGAAAGGAGAGGGTGGAGGTGTGTCCAATATCTGATAGCAATAGGTTAGTGCATATCTATGTGTGAACAGAAGC
>NC_056729.1:505432969-505560469 GCF_019279795.1 Protopterus annectens
CACAATAGGTGAACTGGAGGTCTACAAGGGAGTGATGGATGAATCAGGAAGATAACCAAAGAGCAAATATACACATCTGCAACACAATCCCACAAACATGTGAACATTCACGGAGGCTCTCAATAAAAACCTGCCCAAGCATCAGGGACATCCAAAGCATAAATGCAAGCAAACTCCCCCCCCCCCCCAACACAATCCAAATGACACATAGCCCACAAACTCAGTGTGCCACTCAACCACAGCCCATAAGACATAACAACATACCCAACACTCTAGTCATAGGTGACTCTATAGTCAGGCACACTGATGTTCCACTCACTAGACTAAACAAGGAGAAAGTTACTGTCAGCTGCCTGTCAGGTGCCAGGATCTGCCACATAACGCATGCACTCAGGTCACTCCACAATAAGTACAAATATGACACTGTCATTGTCCATGTAGGCGTGAATGACCTGAGACGTACCTCCACGGACTACATGAAAAGAGACATGGAGGAGCTCTCCGATCTTGTATCCCAGGCAGGTATGACCCTAACCCTGAGTAGCATCCTGCCATCACCCAGAATGATACCACAGTACAAGGTCAAAATGATTGACTTCAACAATTGGCTAAGCTCCTGGTGTCATTCTAAGGGGATCCAGTATTTATCTGCCTGGGACGACATGATTGACAGTCCACGATGCTTTGCCAGAGATGGCCTGCACCTGTCGCCCTTAGGATTCCAGATACTGGCTAAGGCTCTTGCCACCCCTATAGTGCCTTTTTTAGGGAAGGTTCAAATGACAAATTCATCACTGTAACAGGTACAAGCAAGCAAAATCTGAGGGTATTGCTACTCAATGCTAGAAGTCTAAACCTCAAAATGCACTCACTCGAGGCACTCCTTAAAGTGGAGAACATTGACATCTGTGCAGTGACAGAGACATGGTTCAAAGCTCCAGAGAGCACCCCTGCATTACCAGGCTTCAATTCATACCACACCTTTCGGCCACCTAACCCAGAAAGAAGCACTAAAGGCGGAGGCGTGTCCATATTCATTAAGGATATCCACACCTCCAGGCTAGTTGCACAGCATAATGCATCCGAGATTATCTAAGTGCAACTAACTCTGGGCAAGACCGCAATCCAAATTGTAGCTTGCTATAGACCCCCCACCATGCCCCAGGATTCCCACTACTCATTTCTTGATACACTGGAAAGTATTAGGGTACAATCCAACACCCTAATAATGGGCGATTTCAACTACCCCACCATTAACTGGGAAAACTACTCATGTACCAACTCTTTTGCTCAACGATTTCTAGAATTCATAAATTCCAATCTTGGATCAACTTATTCACACCCCCACCAGGGGCAGCAATATCCTAGACCTGGTCATTACCAACATGGGAAAGCAGTGTTCCACACCAGAGGTCAATTTCTCGTTGGTCAGATCCAACCACAAGCTAATCAGCCTAGACATCCACATCCCACCCCCAATTAGGGAAACCATTGTAAAAAACTTCTCCAAAGCCAACTTCACATTTCTTAAGACAGAAGTGGCAAACTTCATGACACCCATGCAGATGGACAATAGAGGTATGACTGCCAAATCCTACACAAATGCACTTTATAAGCACTTACACGAGTGCATGGATCATGCTATCCCTAATAGAACCAAGATGTTATCCCCCAAAAAAAGGAAGCCATTCTGGTGGTCCTCTGCCATAAACAAACTCTACAACAGAAGAAAGAAACTGTTGCAAAAAAAGAGTAAAATCCCATGACTGGAGGAATTCCCTGGTCAACCTCAGTAAGAAGCTGAGATCCCTCATAAAATCCTCCAAAGCTAGTTACGAAAACAAAATTGCCACTGACTCTAAAGACAACCACAAAGCATTCTATAGCTATGTCAAGAATCTAAATGGGAACACTCAGATCTGCTCTGAGTTACAGCACAATGGCACTAAATATACAGAACCAACTGCTATTGCCAACATCCTAGCAGATAGGTTCAGTGCTAACTTTACCCCCCTCTCACCCCCTAGAGGGCCCATCTCTATACCGGAAGAATGCAAAGTTCCTATAATCACGGCTGCACAGGTAAAAAACACACTCTCCAAAGCCAAGAACACAGCATCCATGGGACCTGACAATATCCCAGGCTGCGTTCTACATGAACTACAGAATGAACTGGCACCCTACCTAAGTACCATGTTCAATCATAGCCTCACCTTAGGCTTTGTACCCACTGAATGGTGCACAGCGACGGTTATCCCACTTCACAAAGGGGGAGCCATGAGTGACCTCGGGACTACCGCCCCATTAGCCTGACGAGCCTGGTCTGCAAGGCCATGGAACGTATCATCGTGGAACTCATAAACAAAGACACTAGTAATCTCCAAACTCTGGATCCTACCCAGTTTGGATTTGTAAAACGCAGATCATGTCTCCTAAACCTGATTGACTTCTTTGAAGCAGTCACCAAAGCCATAGATGAGGGTAAAATGGTTCACACAGCTTATCTAGATCTTGCCAAGGCTTTTGACACCATCCTCCACTCTGGAATTATAGATAAGCTCACTAAACTAGGTATAAATCCCTATGTCACAAGATGGGTTGCCAACTGGCTCATGGACAGAACCCACACTGTGAAAGTAGTGGATTCCAAATCCGACATCAGACCAGTGACAAGTGGAGTACCACAGGGTTCAGTGCTGGTTCCTCTCCTGTTTGGTATCTACTTCTCTGAGGTGCAAGCCAACATGGAAGGTCTTTGGCTAGCAAAGTTTGCAGATGACTGCAAACTAGGAGCCATAATCGAAACTCCTAATGATGTGGACAAACTACAAAAGGGCCTCCCTGAGACATATACCTGGTGTCAAAGCCATGGCCTGAAGCTCAATGCCAAAAAGTGTATTGTCATCCCCTTTGGTAAAAACTCTGTACCCATGAACTACCACATAGCTGGTAGTCTACTTAATGCCAAAAATGTGATAAGAGACCTTGGGACACAGGTGGACAGTAGTCTCTCCTTTGATAATCACATCACCACAGTGGTCAGGAAATCCTTTTACATGGCTCATCTCATCACAAAAGGATTCTCATCCAGAAAAAAAGAGGTCATTGCTCCCCTCTACTCATCACTCATTAGACCCATTATAGAGTACAATGCCCCTTTTGGTATGTACCTCACAAGACATCTACAACAACTGGAAAGACCACAGAAATACCTCACAAAGAGGATTACTGGCCTCAAACAGATGCCCTATGCAGACCGTCTCAAAAAACTACAGCTTTACTCCATCGCATATCGCCTACTCAGGGGTGATCTCTGCCTAACATACAAAGCTATGTCAAACCCAGAACTGTTGGACATGCTCCACTTAAAGAAATCCCAATCCCTCCAAGCTACACGCTCTAGGGACCTAAACCTTGTCACCACAATAAACAGAACATGCTGGAGGGATAGATTCCTGTCCCAGAGACTTCCCATACTCTGGAACAGACTACCTATCTATGTCAAACAGAGCTCCTCATTAGCACTCTTCAAGAAAAATCTTGATGATTGGATGGGAAATGGGAAATTCACCCTGGGGATCACTTCCATGGCTCTGCTTGACAGGGGCACAAGAAAATAATTTTCTTGGGTGGTGAAAGCCAGGGTACATTTTTTGGCTAGGCTTGTATGGGCCAGAGACTTCCCATACTCTGGAACAGACTACCTATATATATGTCAAACAGAGCTCCTCATTAGCACTCTTCAAGAAAAATCTTGATGATTGGATGGGAAATGGGAAATTCACCCAGGGGATCATTTATGTGGCTCTGCTCGACAGGGGTACAGGAAAATTATTTTCTTGGGTGGCGAAAGCCAGGGTACATTTTTTGGCTAGGCTTGTATGGGCCCTAGGGTTCATAGGTTCATAGGTTCATACTAGGCTATCTGCCCATGGGCATTTACAAGCCTAGCCCATAGTTTTGTGGCTTACGCCACCCCTTTAGTTTGGAGAAACTATGCCCATTATTTTGCTGTGCCTCTGTCGAGCAGTGACACTGAGGTAACCCCTGGGGTGTATCTGCGATCTCCCATCCATTGGTCAAGATTCCTCTTGAACAAGGCCAGCGAGCTGCTCTGCCTCACATATACCGGGATTTTGTTCCACAGCATAGGGAGTCTTTGGGTGATGAATCTATCCCTCCAGCACGTCCTATTAATAACCGTGTCGAGGTTTAAGTCTCCCGCCCTTGTGGCTCTGAGGGATCTAGATTTTGTGAGATGAAGCATGTTCATCAAATCTGGGTTTGACATGGCCTTGTATGTCAGGCACAGGTCACCTCTGAGCAAGCGGTAAGCAACTGAATATAGCTGGAGTTTTTTCAGTCGGGCAGCATAAGACAGATTTTTGAGACCCTTTATCCTTTTGGTGAGGAACTTTTGTGGCCTCTCCAGCTGCTGCAAGTGTCGGGTCAGATACATTCGAATGGGGCATTGTACTCAATCATTGGTCTGATGAGTGATGAGTATAGGGAGACTATGACCTCCCTTGATCTAGATGTGAATCCCTTCATGATAAGGTGGGCAATGTAGAAGGTCTTCCTAACTACTTTAGCAATATGAGTGTCGAATGAAAGGCTACTGTCAACCTGGGTCCCCAGGTCCCTGATAACTTCTTCTGTGATCAGTGGATTGCCACCTATATGGTAGCTAGGGGTAACCTTGTTTTTCCCGAAGGGTATGACTATGCATTTCTTGGCATTTAACTTTAGGCCATGGCTCTGGCACCAGTTATCCGTTTCTGTGAGACCCTTCTGAAGGATATCTGTGTCAGATGTGTTTTCGACACGGCCCAGTTTGCAGTCATCTGCAAACTTTGTCAGCCATAACCCTCCTGTGTTTGCTTGTACTTCAGAAAAGTAGATACCAAACAAGAGTGGGCCCAGGACTGAGCCCTGTGGGACACCACTTGTGACAGGCTTTGAGTCTGACATGGCGCCAGCAACTCTGACCCTGTGGGTTCTGTCACTCAGCCAGTTTGCAACCCATCTTGTAATGTATGGGTTTACATTTAAGTTGATGAGTTTTTCAATGATACCCGAGTGGGGTATTGTATCGAAAGCCTTCGCCAGGTCTAGGTAGGCTGTATGGACCGCCTTTCCTCGTCAATGGCCTTGGTGACTGTTTCAAAAAGTCAACCAAGTTTAAAAGGCATGATCTGCCTTTGACAAAGCCAAACTGGGTTGGATCCAAAGTCTGCAAATTCCCTATGTCTTTATTTATGAGATCCATTATGATCCTCTCCATGGCTTTGCAGATAAGGCTTGTCAAGCTAATGGGACGGTAATTTCCAGGATCGGTGGAGGCACCGCTTTGTGAAGTGGGACCACAGTCGCCAGCGCCACTCCTGGATAATATCCAGAGGTGAGACTAAGATTAAACAGCTGTCCTAACTGTGGGTTTAATTCCTCGTTGAGTTCATGGAGCACACAGCTGGGGACACCATCAGGTCCCATGGATGCTGTGTTCTTTGCCTTGAGAGAGCAGTTCTCACCTGGGCGTTAGAGATGTTTGGGGGGCTACAATCATTTGGTATAGATATCTCTCCTTTTGGGGGGGGGGGAGAAGTTTGCACTGAACCTGTCAGCCAGTATGTTGGCAATATCTGTAGGATCAGTAATCTTCACATCATTTTGAACTAATTCTGAGCATATCTGGGAGTTTCCTCCTAGGTTTCTGACATAGCTAAAGAATGCCTTATGGTTGTCTTTAGAGTCCTTAGCTATTTTTCTCTCAAAATTAGCTTTGGATGATTTTATGAGAGCTCTTAGCTTTTTACTTATAGTGATCAGCGGTGTCTTACCTTTTAAGGATTTTGCTCTATCTTGTAGTAGCTTTCTCCTTTTGTTGTAGAGTTTGTTTATGGCTGGGGTCCACCAGACTGGACGCTTGCCTTTGGTACAAAGAGTCTTTGTTTTGCTTGGGATTGCCTGATCCATGCAGCCCTGCAGGTGCTGGTAGAAGGCATTTGTAAGTGATTCAGCGGTTTGAGTAATGTTTACCGCCTCCGGGGCTTTAAAGGAGACCACACTAGTCTTTAGAAGTGTGAAGTTGGCTTCGAAGTTCATTACTGTGGTCTTTTTTATTTCGAGTGGGGGCGGGATGAGGACCTCCAGCGAGATTAGTTTGTGATCTGATCTCACCAGTGAGGGGTATACTTCCGGTGTTGAACATTGTGCTCCCATGTTCGTGATGATGAGATCAAGTATGTTTTCTCCTCTTGTGGGGATGGTGACTAGTTGTTCCATGGCATTTGAGTTTATGAATTCCAGGAACTTTTGGGCTAGAGTGTTTGGGCTTGAGTAGTGTTCCCAGTCTATATTAGGGTAGTTGAAGTCACCTAGTATGATGGTGTTTGGAGATACATTTATCCCCTCCAGTGTTTTCAGGAAGGCCATGTGAGGTTCCTGAGTTTGCGATAGCCTAGTACCTACCTATGAACCTATGAACCTAAGTGGATAATGGATGTTACGCATGTAAATTTAACACGGGTGGGGTGGAGGAACTATGGGTATGCAATTATGGATCCAGGTGTGCCAGGGTTGGATGGGCTGGTTCTAATGGACCGCCCTGTAGAGGTCAGCTAGGTCGTAATAGGTATATATGCATACTCACATGCAGACCACAATATATGTTAAAGTACAAATTCTGTAACACATGCATTCCATTTGTTGACATAAATAATAGGAATGTGCCAATACAGACATCGACAGTAGATGGAATAATAGGTTGTGCAGAAGAGGGACGGGTCGAATCACACTATCACATTCCAATTACCATCAGTAATCTGTACATGAACATATAGTGACATCTGTCCACTCCCGATTACAAGATATCTGGAGTGTGTCGGTGTTATAATGAATAAGGCACTAGTGTGCTGGTGAAGCTTATAAACAATATTATGCATGTGGAAGTGCGTTATATATATATATATATATATATGTATATATATATATATATATATATATATGCACATACATACACACACAAATATATATATATAAAACAGCAAGAAATGAATATACATGTATGAATACATTTGCAGATATGTCTGTATATATTAATGTAAATAGATATATATATATATGTTACAGTAAATATACACATGTATATACCTAGGTTATGTTACAGCAGTTATGGGTAACATGTTTAGACCGGGCATATGTTGGTGGGAGGTCCACTCAACAAACGTCTACTTACCACCCCCCCAGCTAGGCCGGTGAGACATACAGACATGCAATAAAGGTAAATACAATATTGCTTCCCAGACCACCAGCAGGAAACTACCAGTGGGAGAGATCTATAAGGTCTACACTTTAAACATAGACAGTGACGTCCCTTGCAGGAGACCAAAAATGTGGTACGTTCAACCAATGGGGGAACACAATTATGATCAGGATGTAACTGTACATGGAACAGTAGGTTGTGCAAGCCTGATAACACATGGGTTGACACAACGTATGACATGTGTCCTGACATGGGGAGAGTGGGCAGTGTGTAGGGGTGTGTTCATATCCCCCCTGTGTCCACCTGCGCCCACATTAAGGATGAGTGCTGTAGAGTAGTGGCAGGTGGGAGAACTATGGGTATGCGATTATGGGGCTAGGTGTGCAGGTGTTGGCTGGCAGACAAGTATTAGGAATGCCCCATGGGTGTAAGTAATATTCTGATGTGGGTATAGCAGATGCCCATACCTCCCAAACTGTAAGAGCACATCTACTGGACAGTCCATAAACCATTGGGGGAACACATAGGGACCATATCATTGAACTGTCCCCAATTACCAGGGACATCCGTAATTACAAATCAGAATCTTAACACAGTCCCAACTAAACCATCCTAGAACTAGTGATATTAGGAGGAAATGTGGCGGAATACACGTAATGAATAATGACAATATGTAAGAGTCATAAACTGCATGCACCTCAGACAATGTGTATGAATACATATGTGCTCTGTGTCCATCAATGTGTCAGGCTAATAGCACCAACCTTCTAAATGTGTCCCTGAGGTCATTATGCAGTGTCCCTGATTCAGTGTTTATTCTTGCCCATTCGTATGAGAGGTCTGATAGTGAGAGAAAGTGGATGTTCCGCCGACTACCTTAGAAAGATGATAGAATAATAGGTTTGGAGTTACCACCTGTCCACCTTTGCGAGGGACACTCCCCTTTTGGCATTTATGTTCTGCATAATAACTGTAATTAAGGCAAATGTCCTGTGATTTCAGGCAAAGACTACCTATATTGTCTGTAGTAGCAGCATAAAACAATTATGTTCCTCTGAAACACCTAAATGTTATAGGTAACAGTATAAGCAACTATAATGCTACAAGAGTAACCTTTTATTTAGGCAAAACAGTGAAGTACTCCCCTTTCTACTAGCTGTGGGTGTGTTGCCCTGCAAAGTCTGACATCTCTACATACAGGTCCTATATGGTTGCCACCTTTCCAAATGGCCAGAGTGGGACATGTTCTGTAGAAATGTCAGATATTCCAGGACTAAGCATACCTACAGCCATGCATAGTACAGGATTACACTTATTTGCACAAATAAAAGCTTAATCTAGTTGCATTTGTATTGCTTATGCTACTTCACATAACATATAGACGTGTCATATATAAAATAACTGTTGTATGCAATTATTAATGAAATGTAGAATATAATAATGTCCTGTAATCTGGACATGTGCTATGTCTTTATTGTTTTCGCAGTGTCCTCGCAAAGTGGGGCAGGTGGTAACCCTAAAGTCCTACCTTGGCCAATTGAGAAGGTGGCAAACCTATAATAGGTATGCGGTAGCATGACCCGTCCGACGGATGTGGCTACCACAGCCCAACTACTTGTTTGTAATGCAGGGTCTCGGTTCCCATGTATCAGCCAGATAGGAGCAGACTGTATGTGCAACACACAAATATGATTAATTCACTGGACAGGCCGCAGATTCCGTACAGTTGAACGCCATGCCGTCGCCTAATAGGCAGCCATTCCCGATACTGTAGTCATGTATTCCGATGTGATAGGCATTACAAGGTGGGAGCAGATTGTAAGAGGAACACACAATTATGAATGATTCACCGGACAGGCCGCTGAATCCATACAGTTGAACGCCATGCGGTTGCCTAATGGGCAGCCATTCTCGATACTGTAGTCATGTAGTCCAATGTGATAGGCATCACAAGATATGCCTAAGAGAAACACACGAATATGAATGTCTCACCGGACAGGCCGCTGATTCTGTACAGTCGAAAGCCATGCCGTCACCTAATAGGCAGCTGTATTCAAGTATTCTGATGTAATAGGCATCACAAGGTGGAAGCACATTGTATGAGGTACACACAAATATGATTGTGTCAATGGACAGGCCGCTGATTCCGTACAGTTGAACGCGATGCCGTCGCCTAATGGGTGGCCAATCCCGATACTGGAGTCATGTAGTATGATGTAATAGGCATCACAAGGTAATATTGTGGTCCTCGCTCACACCCAGGGGTGTGAGTGACAGATACAAGCACCGATGCCAGTGCATTAGGAAGTGCGGGATCGAACGGGTGTAAGCATGTTTGGCTACCAGTATGCGAGTATTGCATTGGTTAAGCAATGTACAGGCTAATTGAACATAAGAGTCTGCAACCAGATGATATCATATAGCGCAATCATTCAACAGTATAGGAATGTATCCCATCATGTAGGTGTACATGTGAGTGTTTATGTCCAGCATATAGGTACATACATATATAGAGATGTATCAGGGACATACCATGTGGCAACAAAGCATTACAAATGAATGAAACGGGAAACACCATCGACACCTGTATTATGTAGTGGTGTTGCTCTATGTGATCAAAGACTCCCTCAGACAGACATGTGTCAGTCATACACACAAATAGTTGTACATTGGCCGCCTACATCACTCTGTACATGTAAAGTACATTAACACAACAGTACCTGTCCAATCATTATGTGTGAACAGTACTCCTGCAATGTGCTGTGTGCAACATCATCATCATGATAAAGGTAAATGGGGTAACCATAGAGGGACCGGTAGTGTTTTGTGTACAATGGGGTTGTCCTCCTCATGTTTACCTGGACCATGTAGGAGTGATGTGTATACCAGGACCGTGCACCTGTGGGAGAGTAGTGAGGATAACAGTAGTATGTTATGATGCATATTACAAGGGTTTCATGTGCCCAGTGGGCACATGTGTGTAATGGACAGCTATGTATAGGGCAGATGGTGTCCTAGGAGCCTAATGGCCTTATGTGTCCGTAGTTGAGGGTCAGATGTTGGGGAAGGAGTGTAGGTATGGCCGTGGAGGATAGGTAGGAGCACAGAAATGACAGCATACAGGGTTGGTATATGAAACATGTGGGGGGGGGGATACACCCTGGATGGGGATGGGTCTTTGGCATTCAAAAGCCCATGGGAGCAGTGGGACGGAGGTCTCCAGCCATGGGCAACTGACACTGCATCTACACAGCTGCAAAAGAGGCAGTGCTGGGGGCTGTCCAGGAGGGGCAGCATCACCCTGTAAATGTGACACTCCACCCTTGAACTGGCATATCTGGCTTTGTAACCCCTTAGGGAGCCAGCAATGAAACATGTCCGGGACCGCACAACAGTAGATATGTACCTGTCTGGTCCAGCTCCCAAGAGGGACATGCTCCATCCTCAGTATTGGTACCACCAGAAGGTGGTGCAGAGCCAACATAGGTTGATGTTAATGGCTGGGCCTCAGATGTGCTAGTGCCTGGTGCCATAGTCAGCTGAAGTGGGACAGGAGGATCTGCCAGGACCTACCAACTCATTCAGCCTATGGTGTTGCGTTTTAAACTCACATATGGCTTAGTGATAGACAACAGCATACAAGATTACCTACAACAGTATGCATAGATATCACCAGCAACCCAACACAACAGATGGTATACATTTGCAGAGGGAGCACAACACATGCATATTTACCGCATAGCAACTGTACAATGTGTAGTAGATGTGTGACCACAGCTATGAACAGTTGCCCATCATTGGCTTGTCACTGGGAGTCCCACACAGTGTCATTCATACCACTGTCTCATGTGACACATGTCCAGTCATGGATGTGATGGCAGTAACACATCCCTATCATCATGTACTGTCTGCAATCCTCACACCATGCTTCTGCTATGCACAGAAGTGTGTTCAGTGTGTACCACAGGAAACAAATGGTTGCATACACTGACCTGTTCACATATGGCCCTAAAGATGGGGTTCCCTCATGAACAGAGTACTGTCATGTCTGTATTTTAACATGCAGAATAGCCATTTCCACACACATGTTAAACAGGCAGTAGTCTCAATGCAGCATAGCTACACTTACATGCTGTAGTTGTGTGGCACATCACCCTCCTGCCATTAGGCTATTTCCCACTGTGGAAAATGATTGAGGTACATCCAGATATTATCTGCGATGTCGTGTCAGAGCACCACATCCAGGTACCACTCACAGTGACTGTCATGGCCAGATAATAACATGTTTCCCTAGATAGCGTACTGACTTTATCATGCAGATGGCTATGGGAAAGCCATCACAGCTGTACCACATGCAATCAGCTAGAGGAGGACTGCAATAGGTACAGAGGCCATCACCTGATCATTTCTGTCTGTTACAATACACATGCTGCTGATGTGCAGGTGTACACCTTCACATCGACCAGAGAGTGTGTGTGTGTGGGACAGGCAATGTACACCAGGGAAGGGCTTGGAGACTTAACCATAAGCATCATCTGCCACACTCTGAATAGTACAGGGGCAGCCCCCTGACTACTCATTACTATTACATGTGCATGACGCTACTACATGTGCCACAGAGGTGACATGTTGCAGTGCTGTAAGAACATGTGTGTAGGTGAGTGAGTGACATCTGCAACAGATATAGTAGACATACATTAGGTGTGGCACACATGTCAGTCCACATGAACGGATTCCATTGTCACCACAACCACACTCTAATGGACACGCATTGACACCTTTTCCAGGGCAGCAAATACACAATGTAACTACTTAGTTTGCCACACCGCAGTAATGCACAGGACCACATGCACCAAAGGAGATATCTGGAGGTTCTATGGGCTAGGACATGTGAAAGTGCATGACAACTGTTGGTATGTCAATGAGGTTTATACTGTGAGTGACTGTGGTTGGGAGCATCACAACCCACATGCAGACACAGAATGCCAGTTCTTACATGCAGTTATGCATTGCTCCATGGGTGTGTAGAGTTTGGCTGTGCAAGATGGCTGTTCAAGGCTGGGTGAGGGGTAATCCTTGCCATCGTGTCACCCGACAATGGTGTGCAGTGCAGGGGTGTGGTGTCTGCAATGTCCCACACAGATGGGTACTGCATTATCTGGCCTGACATCCTGGTTACCAATGTGTAGGGCCATAGCTTTGCAATGCATGCCATGTCTGTGTTGATAGTCCTTCACCTGGACATTGCCTGGGATGTGCATGTCCCACAATACTGTACAGTGACATGTACAGGTGTACCTGGTTTGGCAGACACATGTAGTGTACACAGCCTGTTATACCCTGATATGCCAATACTGGCCTGGTGTGGCGAAACCTGCTTATAGTGAGCAGGTCGGCCTTGCACCTGCATGGATAGAATGGACAGGTATTCCGTGGTGTCAGTGGCATGTGTCCATACAGGGCACATGTGTACAGCATTGTCTGGCCTTAGTGGATCAGATATGATGGCACCACATATGTTACAGCCATTTAGTGTGGAACATAGTGAAGGCACAATGTCCGCATTTATGTGCCTATTGTACTGCTGTACAAGGTGCCATGTCTTCTGCAGGCCACTACAGTCACACCATGCCTACTATCTGTCCTCAATGTGCATGTTACTAGCAACATAGTGTGATATCCTAGGCAAGGATGTATGTGCATGGCACATGGGTGCGGGACATATACCGGGTACTAGTAGGGCTGCATACTTAGTTCACCAGCCCTTTTGCCAGATGTATGGGTATGGCTTGGCAACACAGTGCCATGGCTGACTGACAGCTGTACTCCTTGTGACATGGCCAATGCATCATAAGACAGATACTATAGGAAAACTACAAAATCCGCTCCCAAACATGTCCAATGGTAAGACAATCACGGCCACCTCTACACAGGCTCTGACAGACAAATACACACTTGCCATGTTCTGTATACAAACCCCTACCATATCACACTGCAACAACACCCATTTAGGGCACCAGCTACGGTGAATACTACAAAGCACTGTACTTGTCTTATGCAGGCAGACACACAAACAGTTGGCATGTCAGGGATTAGAACACCAACCTAATTACTTTACTACACTACAGCACTACGCAGTTACAGAATGCGCTGCCGAGATTACTGGGACACAGCACTCCCAGAGGTGTATTTGTAGATTGGTGACATCATTGGCCTTGATAATGGTGAGTATAAGAAATGTATGTAGCATGAGCAGTATAAAAGCATTACTCAGTCCTCAGGCAAACAGGGACACACACACACATGCACGCACACACACACACACACACACACACACACACACACACACACACACACACACACACACACACACACACACGGCAAGTGTGGGACTAGAACACCGACCTAACTACTTTATTACACTACAGCATTACGCAGTTATAGAACACGCTACTGAGATTACTGGGACACAGCACTCCCAGAGGTGTATTTGTAGATGGGTGACATCATCAGCCTTGATAACGGTGGGTATAAGAAATGTATGGTGTGTGAGCAGTATAAAAGCATTACTCATTTCTCAGGCAAATGGACACACACACACATGGCAAGTGTGGGACTAGAACACCGACCTAACTAATTTATTACACTACAGCATTATGCAGTTACAGAATGCGCTACCGAGATTACTGGGACACAGCCCTCCCAGAGGTGTATTTGTAGATGGGTGACATCATCGGCCTTGCTAACAGTGGGTATAAGAAATGTATGGAGTGCGGGTAGTCTAAAAGCAATTTAGAGTCCACTGGCAAATGGAGACAGTCATACACAAACACACACATGCCAGTGGCAGGTACGGAACACCTGCCTATTTACAGATTACTATTACAATACTACATACTTACAAATCATGCCACACAGACTACACATGTCAAGGCTGTCATTATGACCATCTGGGAATGCGGACATCTACAGGTATGCTGGCAGTTAAGATATACATACCTGTGAACCTGTGCATTTAAAGTAGGAATCCATCCTGACCTGGAGTATGTCCATCTGTGGAATGGACGACTAATACCACTATACAGGGTTACAATGGCCATGCCCATACACAGAGGCACATAACCGACACAAGGTGTCACTGGGCATGCTCACACACTTAGTAGCACAGGGTTGTTCGGAATGCACTATGTGTCCATCTACACAAGGATATACTGGGCATGCTCATACACATAGTAGCACAGGGGCCATGCTCACACACTTAGTAGCACAGGGCTGGTCAGAATGCACTACTATGTGTCCATCTACACAAGGATATACTGGGCATGCTCATACTCCTAATAGCACAGGGTTGACTGGGATGCACTCTGATGCTAAACACGGAGGGCCACAGTGGCCATGCTATTACAGGTAGACATAAAGAACACATTGTAATGAGCACTGGTGTTAGTAGTTGTCATTGTTAGTGGGAATGCTGCTCTACATATATTTGACACCGGTCTTTTACACAACATCAGCTGTCATTCTGGGATGACATGGCTGACAGTGGGCAGGCCTTTGTCACATATCACATGCATCCATGATACAAGAGAGTGTGGATATTACCCAAGTTGTATCCACCCACACAGTGCCATTCCAAGGCAAATGTCCTAAACACAGGTTAACTCCCATACACCTACAGGACAAATGCATTGTTTTCTTATGCTAACCAGTGCTAGATGTGTAGCGTCCATATTCATAGCTGGTCACTGTAGATCCAACAATGGGGAGTACTGACTTCTGTGCAGTGAGGAACACCTAGCTGATGTCTCTGTAGTGCACAATAGCACTACCACCATATACCTCAAAACCTAGCACTACCACCATATACCTCAGAACCAGACATGTGGGCCATAACACAGGTACGGACTGCTCAAGGTGGTGTACCCACATACATAAAGGCCACTCACATGTACTGACTTGTCCCCCCATGAAAGGCATCACAGATGAGCCATGTGCAGGACACAGTGTCACATGCTGCATTCTAGGATGTAAACTTCAGACACCACCATGCCCTCGGACCACCAACATGCAACCATACATGTTGTATGACATAGAAGAGTACACCATCATGTGACCCTTGACCTGCGTACTGTACTAAGCTCTACATCAACTGTAGAGAGTACACATGTACTGACACAGTTGCATCATGTGTTATGCAATGCAATGATACTACTGTCTGTGACCAGGTCAGCTGTACACATACCAGGGGCCCTCGGTACTTTCCACCATTAGCAGATGACTGTTGCTGTACATCAGTACACACCCTCATGTATGGATATGACATACATGTATCTGCTCTGGGTATGTACATGCCACACACACACCATACCTGTAAATAGCTTAGCTGTTGTAGTCCTTTGTGCAAACAGGTGGCTACAGCCATTACACACATGCACATGGAATGTAGGTCCATGGCTGCTGAATGCTAACAGTACATAAGGTGTGATATCAATGTTGACAGAGGTAACATCCCCTCTGTACTGGTCACCCATCATATCATACAACAGTCCATTTGTCATGTATGTCATTACACATATCCACCAATTGCAATGCCTGCAAACATGACCAAATGTCAGGATTGTAGGACCTACACACCTGTACACTTAGTGTTGTGCGTTCAGATAACATGCATGTGCAGTTGCTGATGTATGCAGGAGGCGTGTATGCTAGTACATCATGCAGCTGCAATGCAGCCTCAACATTGCCAACTGTATATGGTGATATGCTGAATGCACAGAAAGATATACCACAGGTATGGACAGATGTGTTGAAATAACTAAGTGGTGGGGCATCTTTGCAGATGGACGTCTGCTGTGGACAGCTCACAGGTGTGTCACAAGTGGTCCTACAATACCCTGTGTAACTGGTAAGCAATGGTTTTGTTAACTGAAGGACATAACACACAACTTAGCGGTCAGGGTGACAGCGGAAGTAAATCACTTGACACCTGTTAATAGATATGACGTCCCTAGTGCATATATCAGCACTCTTGCCACAGGAAGTGCCAGTACAGTTTGTAACGCATGCAATACTGCTGTACATCTGACATACATAACATGAGCTAGGTAGGTCTGAGATTCACAGTACTGACATTTGTGGTTGCTTGTGTGTCCATATATCTCACGTATTGTGGGGAATACATCTCAATTGTTACTCACTCTCCTGTACACTAGTGTACACATCTGTACAGACTGCAATGTAGAAAGCAGGTCATAGGCAGGGGCGTGTATCTAACACATGTGAGGTATCTGTATGTGCATGATATAGGTGTATTAATTGCTGAATGCCACAGTATGTGTATGTAGGGCTGACTGGTCCCTGGAGTGAGGATGTATGTTACCATATTGAAATGATAAGACCCCTCCCACCATCCAGGTGATGCATTCTACTATCCACATTGATGTCCCCGATCTTAGGCCGTACTGACTACCTGTACATGTGTATTCTCTGTGGTGCGTCATGTAGGTGCACAGTTCTGTAATGATGATTTGCACATAGGCAGGGGTCCTCATCCCACCAGTAGCAACTGTGTGTGAGTGTGCGTTACTGTGTCGGTGAAGCCGTGAATGTGTGTGTGTGTGTGTGTGTGTGTGTGTGTGTGTGTGTGTGTGTGTGTGTGTTACTGTGTCACTGAATACATGTGTGTCAGTACCTGAGTGTGTGGGTGCAGTTGTGTGTTGGCATCCTGTCATGGGAACATGTATTACTGATTCCCAATGAGGCATCACACTTCCCACTGGCCTCTAACCTTGCAATCAGCTAGACCACTCTCTCACCTCATCACTCCATGTAACTGTACCTATGATGTCACCCTTTATGGATGTCACGTCTGTGGCCACTGTAGCTTAGTACGCAGCTATCATGCTCTTGGAATGGTAGACGTATTTGTAACGTGGGACATTCTCACTGGTATGTGGAAGCTACATGGTGCATGCTGGTATAGTCATACATACCTGTGAATAGTCCACATTGACATATGGGACACTAACTGCAAACACTGACATCCACTGGCACGTGCATTTAGCCTTGAAGAAGGACAGCAGAACATCATGACCACCATGCAGTTACTGTTGTTACACAAGACACATACTGTTAACAGTATTGTACACCTATACTACATGGTTTATCTGCTGCCTGTCAACAGTCCTCAACATTTGTAAACTACACATATCATCCTAGTTTGTTCACCCTGTGCATCAGACCATATGAGCATGTCTCTGAACTGATAGTGTGGATGTCAGGGATGTGGCACAGGCATCATCATATGCACAGGGTGTTAATGTTTGCTGGAGGCCTAAGCTGCACTGATGTTAGACAAGACACATACTGTTAGCAGTATTGTACACCTGTACTACATGGTATGTCTGCTGCCTGTCAACAGTCCTCAACATTTGTGAATTACACATATCATCCTAGTCTGTTCACCCTGTGTATCAGACCATATGAGCATGTCCCTGCACTGATGGTGTGGCCATCAGGGATGCGGCACAGGCATCATCATATGCACTGGGTGTTAATGTTTGCTGTAGGCCTAGGTTGCACTGTTGTTACACAAGACACATACTGTTAACAGTATTGTACGCCTCTACTACATGGTATATCTGCTGCCTGTCAACAGTCCTCAACATTTGTAAATTACACATATCATCCTAGTCTTTTCACCCTGTGCATCAGACCATATGAGCATGTCCCTGCACTGATAGTGTGGATGTCAGGGATGTGGCACAGGCATTATCATATGCACAGGGTGTTAATGTTTGCCAGAGGCCTAGGCTGCACCATTGGATGACATCATGTGTGTGGGTTTGGGCCTTTGATCTAATTGGGTATGTGTGGATGTTATGCATGTGTGTGTGTTGCGGTGCCCTACATATGTGTCCAGTGTGTGTGTGTATGTATGCACACAGTTCTCCCATGTGTCTGTCCCACACAGGAGTATTATTGACAGCTGCAGACTGTACAGGTGAGGTTTTACAGTTCACGGTGTCCAGCCATGGACATGTGACCTGTGCCTGCCAGGGGTTGCACGGGCACTACCAGATGGAGGTGCAGATTGGGTACTGTCTGATGTCACTTGTCCACTGGAACCATGTCCCTGTTGGGACCGTCCCGGGTCATGTGCATGTGGCCTGCTGTATCGTGGTGTGGACAGCACAGCACCAGATGCACTGCTGCTGCTACCACCACTATGGGAGCAGGCATGTGAGGTAGCTCGTGCACATAGAACTGACACAGGTGATGTAGCAGGCCTACATCCACATGCCCGATGCCTCACTCTTACCAGATGTTCCAACACAGACAGCTCACGCTCACGGATTGTCATGCCACGGTCAAGGACTCCAACCATGTCACCCAACTGTCTATCCAAAGCATCAGCAATCTGCTGTTGAGCATTTACCATTGCCTGGATGCTGTTGTTTAAAGAACGGACAGCAGCCCTCTGTAGTGTCTGATATTCTCTGTTGCGCCATTCAGCACGTGCCTGTGCCTCCATTACAGCCTGAAACATGCGTCTGGTGACACCAGCTTCTGCGCTCTGTCGTGCAGGAGCATGTTGGCCAGAGGTCCTCCTATGAGCAGCACTGGCCACGTACCTGTGTGGGGAACCACCAGTAGTTTGGCTGACACCATGGTGTGCAGGCACACCTTCCATAGCCCCCACACTTTCCTGTTCCAAGCTACCACTTGATAACTGTCCTTCCTCTATGGCCACTGGTGATGGGGTATGTGCAGGTATGGGATCTGTATGCGGGGATGAGGTGGATATAGATGGAATGGCAACCAATGGCACAGTTTCAGCCCCTGACAACTCTGCCTGTGTCCCAATCATACATCCATCATCACTGCTAGAGTCTCTGGGGACACTAACATCAGATGTCCCGCAGGAGGGCAATGCACCTACATCACCTGTGAGGGCAGACAAGAACTGTACATTATAATCTATACAATAGACACACACACAGACCACACCCATGTGATATAACAGAAGGTATGCAACATGCATGTGATACAGCAGACGGCATGTAGCGCAGACAATAATAGTTGTAGTTATCATACATCCTTGGGTTGCACACAACAGCATGCATGTGTCATAGCAGACAACATGCAAATTATACAATTATAGTAGTAGTTAGCATACATCCCTGTGTTACACCATGTGGACTAGCACAGGTTAACAGTACACCTGCCTGATGTGTGGCATATGACCTTGATAATCACATATAGTATGGCATGTGATCTGCTGACGTGTGCAATGACATGCATACATGTTTAACACAATGGTGTCCTGTCAAATATACAGTGGGGCAATGGTGTACCAATTCAGTGTTGTCTGTCTGCCCTACAGATATACTGCAAATTTAGCTGATGTGCATGGCCATTGCAGTGAATCATGAGGCGTCTCTAGTGCTATACAGTGTGAGTTACAGACAGGGTTCAGAGCCATGACTGTGTTCAGATACAATACATATATACTGTGGAATGTGACCCATGTCACTGATGTGTATATACACTAAACCATGATGTGGAAGTTGTGACACAGGTCACTGATGTGTATACGAATGACACCCCTGCACATCTGCAACCATATTGCTGCAGCCTGGCAACTATGGCCAGGCATGGTGAACACATCAGTACACCATGTCTCACATGACATCTGTGTACCACACACACACACACACATACACACACACGAGGAGCTAGTGTGACATTTATGTCCAACACCAGCAACAGGAATGTACTGTATCTGTGGCCTGATGTGGATACTGTACAGGTGACTGCTGTCATGTCGCAACACCCTCAAGATGTTAAACACATCTTATGTGATGGATTGATGTTACACCTACACAAGATGTGCACAGGCCTGTAGGATGTCTAGTGTTCCACATCTACATTATGACCATTATACAAAGGCCATGGTTGAACCATGTGTAGCCATTGTATGACAGGGTGAACACACAAGCACAACATGTCTATTGTGTGTGTTTCTCCATGTCTCTGGCCATCTTCCATGGCCATGCGTGTACATGTGTTGTCCAAATTATTGTGATGGGCATCTATTTCACATGTCTGTGTTGTCCCATATGACATATACGCTCCACTAACAGCAGGGTTATGCAGATAAAGGGTGGTATATGGGATATGCTTTCAGGTTATGTAGGCAGTGTAGCAGCCAGGCCAATAGATGTCATGGACATGTCAAGATAGCACATCACATTGTGTGACATTCATAGCAGGGCTATGATCCACACAAGTGGAACCTGTGTGCTGGCCATACTCCAGCCCACTGTGTAGTACTGTTTGTATTCACCATTATTTGTATTCACTACATGTGTAGATCAGATCTGTGGTATGTCCCTAAAGTGAACAGCACTGCCACCATTGTATGCACAACTGTCAACACATCTGGCAATAAAGTTTGTGAGGTTTCATGTCGGTGAGATGATTCACATAGTTTGCAAGTGTTGCACATGGGTAGTCATTGTGATGCATTGCAGGTCTGACCTGTATATTGTGACAGGACCATACATTATTTGTACATGTTGTAAATGGCCACATGGCAGATAGATTTGTGCATTACGGTTCCTGATAAATAATAACACTCTCACCTGCAATTGGCTGCTGTCACAGCGGAACACAAGAGGTACCTAAATAACACAGCAGTATGAGCATAATCCACCCCTGTATAAAGGCTACAGGGTGCAATGTGCATAATGCATACACCAGTACATTAGACTATACTATGGTGTATGCACATGTGTGCATACACAGAGTAGCATACTATAGTATGCGGCATGTGTGTACACATGCCTTGCATATGATGTTACATTACATATTGTACAGTGACACATGCAACTACATGGAATATGGTTGTTATAGGTGCAGTACTGACTTACCAGGCAACTCCAGGCTCAGTGGTTGATAGACACCCACCTCCACAATATCGGCTAAGGCTTGTGGATGTGGTTCTGCAGGTGTCCCCAGGTTGGCCAGTAGCTCCTCGGTACGTGTGAGTGGGGGCTGGGTTGGTGGTCCACCACCTGTTGCACCTTGTTCCCTGGCAATTACATTCACACACATTTTTGCCCATTTAATGAGGTCTGTACAGTGTCTGCACACCTGCTGGTATGTGCGGTTGTGGCCACCCACATCATTAACCCTCCTGCGAAGTTCCATCCACAGGGTATCCCACTGCTGTGCATCCTGTGGCACATGGCTGAACAGGATATCGTGATTGTCGAGTAGGTATGGGATGAGGGCCTCATCCTCCAAGCGTGTAAAAGGGGGAAGCCTTGCATGCTACATACCTGGGAGACATAATGATGGAGACAGGTCACAGTAACTCAAAGAGACATACAAAGCTACAGCTTAACATACATGTGTATCACATTAATTAAGTTTAAATAGTTGTATTTGCAAACCTACATGACACTGACATGTTTGTGTCACCCACATGTGACACACAGTGTTGAGTGGATATTATCACCATATATGTATGTGTGTGTCACCTGATTACATTGCTCATACTCCATGTGGTTGCTGTCTTGATATGGGCATATCTGTTTGCCTGTACTGGTGTTCATACCTATCAGCACATGGCTGGATGTGTCCACATTAATACAGTCGACCTTGATGCAGTGTAGAGGTCACATATAAGGACTTACACTGCCTTAACAGACATGACCTGTGACCCTGCAGACATGCTCACATAAGGTTTTACATGTATGTGTTCTGCCATATACATCTACATGGCACTGTACAGCGATTCAACATCCTGCCGTGTATCACCTGTGTTGCACATGTGATACACATGGGACACTGGCTAGCCAGATAGTATTTGCAGGGATGGATATCAACTATAGCATGTACAGTCAAAGTAAACTAGTGGGCTATATGCCATGGGCCATGTATGAATCTAGGATGAAAGGTTACCTGGCAGTAGCCCGACAGGCAGGTCTGTGAGGCCAGGTGGAGCAGTGCCACATTACTGATCCACAGGGTTAATGATACATATACCATGCATTACCATGCAATCATCACACCATGTCTGAGAGGGGAGTGATGTGCAGCTTTGATGGACAGGAATGCATAGTATGGCAGGACTATGTCAAGTGTATGGGACAAGGATCTGGCCAGCATGTGGTAGGTCGATGTCCTTGAAGTATGTGTTCAAGATCAGGATGAGTATGTGTAGCATGTCCAACATCACTGGGTTGGACATGGATTTATTCAGGGTATGCATCATGCTACATAGTGGAGATGGGAAATGGGAAGGCTGGTGTAGGCCATCTGCACATGGCCAATACCCCTTAAAGGAAATATGTGATCTGATATGGATCACTTGAGTGTTCTGTATGGCTGGACAATAATCTCTATATTCATGAATGGCACCCTATCATTATTAGGGTTGCCACATATGACTACCTGACAGGTGTGGTGATGTAGCTATCACAGGAAAGACAACTGCCCAGCTACATCCCTCACACACAAGTGTCCATTATGTTGACTGCTGCCTAGGTGGTAGTTCATGAGTACAGGGTTATTAACATAGGGGTGACAATGCGAGTCAGCTATTGCTCCTAGGTCATAGTCATTCGCATACTTCAATTGACAGATGCCTTCTGTTTGTCTGTGAGGTGTGGACTACATTGAGGGGGCATAAAATTCATTAACCCTGACATACTGTAGCTGCCAATTGTGTGATGATCACGTATTATTCAGACACCTTCTGTAGTATTGGTTCTGCCAGCAGTCCTGTTGCAAAACACTCCTGTGACATAGGAATGTACATCTAGTATACCGAGTGTAGGTGGTACACAGTATGGGTGATGATGTCCTATGACCTGGCAAGGTTATGATATGCAGTGTGACATCAACCATACTGTCATCGACATCTGTACTGCTGACATCACTTAATTGATCAAGGTCCATGGCCTTCTAGACCAGACTCAGCAAGGTAGTAGTAAAGTACTTCCCATTATCAGTGGTGTCTCCCCCTTTGTGGGCTGTGATACCTGTTGGTGTGCACCATTCAGTGTGTACACAACCTGACATGGAGCTATGTTTTACATGATGTGTACGTGGAGAGCATCTTGTTTTGCCATATGTGTATGATGCAACCTGTGATGTGGGTAGGTCCCTTGCAGACTGAGTGCAGCTTGTACCTGCATAGTTGTGGGTACAGGGGCCCTGTGGTGTACATGGATATATGCTTGTGTACCTGTTGGGGGGAGGGGGCCATGTGTTTATATTATCCAAGACCCTATCTGGATTGCTTATTCATCCTATGCACTTGTTCAGGACTTGTAAGCACTACGTAAGCTAATAATTACTATAGCACTCAATCTTCCTCATTACCTACAGGTAAGGGTGAACAGGTTTTGAACATACTTTTCTCACTTGCGTAGAGTAATGTAGTTCTTGTACTCACTTTCCTCACTTATCTAGGTGAATGTAGTTCTATATCCAGGCATGTCCAAGAGTCAACTGCCAGTGTTCTCACCTGTCTATCTGATTAATCTGGACATCTTGAGGCAATGTACACATTGCCTCATGTACACAGACAAGCCTCTCCACCTAGCACCCAACACTACAACCTGTGAGAGATGCACTCATCTAGCCAAACTGGAGGCAAAGTTCTCTCCAACCAAGCCTGACCCTGACAGTCATGTGGAGAAGGTACACATTTGCACAACACCACACTCATTACACAAGTCTCACTGAATGTACCCCTTCATTAACTGGGAAAACTACTCGTGTACCAACACATTAGCTCAATGGTTTCTGAAATTCATAAATACCAATGCCCTGACTCAACATATCCACACACCCACCAGGGGCAACAATATCCTAGACCTAGTCATTACCAACATGAGTGACTGGTGCTCCACACGTGAAGCCAACTCCTCATTGGTTCAATCAGACCATGTGTTGAACACCATTGATATCCACATCCCGCACCTACCCCCCGTTAAGGGAACCACAGTATAATATGTCTACAAGGCCAACTATATGCTTCTTAAGACAGACGTGGTGGACGTCATGACACCCATGCAGATGGACAGTATTGTTACAACTGCTGAATCCTACACAAATGCACTCAATAAGCACTTACAGGAGTGCATGGCTTGTGCTATCCCAAACAGAACCTCAACACTATACTCCTAATTAACTAAACCAATCTGGTGGTCCCCTGCCATAAACATATTGTACTACAGTAGGAAGACACTGTTGCAAATGAGAGTACAGTACCATGCATGGAGGAGATCCCTGGCCAGCCTCAGTAAGAAGGTGAGATCCCTTATAAGATCCTCAAAAGCTAGCTACAAAAACGATAACGCAACTAATACCAACAACAACCACAAAGCATTCTATAGCTATGTTACATATCTCAATGTCAACAACCAGATCTGCTCTGAGTTACAGCACAAAGGCACGAACATTAAAGAAACAATTGATATTGGCAACATCCTGGCAGATCCCTCTCAAAGCTGCACACTCTAAAGGCAATATCACAGCATCCATGAGACCGGACAACATCCCAGGCTGCATTTTACATGAACTTCAGATCGTACTGTCTCCCCACCTATGCACCATGTTCAATAATAGCCTCACATTGGGCATAGTGCCCCCTAAATGGTGCACAGTAACAGTTATCCCACTCCACAAAGGTGGCACCACAATGGACCACAGGACCTATTTCCCTATAGCCCTGACTAGCCTGGTCTGCAAGGCTATGGTGCATATCATGGATCACTGTCACAGAGACACTGGGTACCTCAAACCTTTGACCCCTCCCTGTTTGGCATTGTTAAGGGCGGACCATGCCTCCTAAACCTTGTGGACTTCTTAGAGACAGTTACCAAGGCATTAGATGAGGGTAAGGAGGTCCACACAACCTACCTAGATCTCTCATAGGCTTTCAACACCATTCCTTCTTCTGGTATTATCAACATACCCATCCACCTGAACATTAACCCCTACATCATGTGATGGTTTGCAAAGTGGCTCACGGACAGAACCCACACAGTGGGAGTTGCATACCCTAGGTCCGACTGTATACCAGTTACAACTGGCATCCTCCAGGGCTCAGTCCTAGGACCCCTCATGTTCGGCATATACTTCTCTGATGTACAGACAAGCACAGGAGGGCTTTGGCTGAAAAGGTTTGCAGACGACTGCAGCTAGGGGACATAATTGTTTCCCCAGCTGTTACAGACATCCTCTAGAAGGGTCGCACTGAGACGGATAACAAGTGTTAATATCATGGCTTCAAGCTGAATGCCTAAAAGTGCATAGTCATCTCATTTGGATATAACTAATTATCCATGGACTACCACATAGGTGCTAGTCCCCTGCATACAGAAAAGGTAATACAGGATCCAGGAACCCCAGTAGATAGCAATCTCTCCTTCGATACCCATAATGACATGGTGGTTAGAATACCCTTCTACATGGCCCCCCTAATCTCTATTGGGTTCGCATCCAGATCAGAGGGCCATTGTGACTCTACACATGTCATATTATACCCATTAAAGGATACAACACCCCATTTGGGATATACCTTACAAGACAACTGCAACAGCTTGTAAGACCACACCAGTACCACACCAAGAGGATTACTGACCTCAAACAGATGACCTATGGAGCCCAACCTACGAAACTCCAGCTGTACTCAGTTGCATGCCACATACTCACAGGTGATCTCTGCTTGACATACAAGGCCCATGTCCAACCCTGTATTTCTGGATATGCTCCACCTAAACAGAAGCCCCTGAGAGCCACATGCCCGAGGGATATACATCTAACCACAGCGAGGAGTAGAACGTGCTGGACAGATAGATTCCTGACCCAGACACTCCCTATGCTTTGGAACATGATTCCAATGTACATCAGGCAGGGTCCCTCATGAGTACTCTTCAAGGGAAACCTTGACGTGTGGATGGGAGACAAACATATACCCTGGGGATCACTGCAGTGGCTCTGCTGGACAGAGGCACAGGGAACTATTGGCTCTGCCATTCAGAGGCACAGGGAACCAATCTATGGGGGTGGCGAAAGCCAACACACACTAGCTAGGCTTACAGATACCCTTGGTAAGACAGCCTAGTACCTACCTTTGCACATATTACATGTCTTATGTGCATGGATAGTTAAATAGCTCTTCCATTTTACTTTGCTATCATGCTGATAAACTGTCAGCTCACTAAAAGACATATGTATCCTGTTATTGTGTATTGTAAATGTCAATTGACATAACTAATGTTTGTCTAACATTACAGTAAAGCTATGTAGCTTGTAATACATATCTGCCTAAAATACTGTCCATTACACAGTTATTGGCACAATATCTCACAATGCAAATCATACTTGCAGAGTGGCCCAACCTTCCACATGTTATTCTCTGTAATACACCCATACATTTGGCTACAGTTACAATATATCAACATATACTATCCCCTGTTATAGCACATACTTGCTGGACCAGCCCTGCCACTGACATCGGCTGGTGAGGAGTATTTCTGTTCAAGGCCCTTATATAGCATCCCTTGTGGTGTATGTGGTGTTTGCCTTGTGACCTACAGCAGTACACACAAATACTACAAGCATTACTATGCTCAACAATACATCACTACAAGATAACTGTTTCCACTATATGGATTACATGCACTTTAATTACTACAGAAAAGTACTACATACACAGACATACTGACTGTTTTACATACCTTATTAGTAACCTGAGGTGTTGTTAACTGTTGATTCACTCCTTTTCAGTTTGTGTTTCAATGTTCTTTGTAACATTCCGCTGGTATATAAGGATGATTTGAATGTGTGATAACACATCCCTTTCTAGTTACATATCAGTAACATGTGGTATCCTGTCCACCAATTGCTGTTCCAAAGTAGTTAATTGGATGCACATCAGCTGTGCAGCTATTCCATTAGCTGATACCATGGCAACAGTGGTGTATAACTGAGTACTCCTTTTGGGCGTTGTCCGTTTGCCTTACTTTCGAGGGAGATGGCCTAGATGTGTTATTGCAATATATTTCAACAGCTATATGGAGACAAACAAAGATATATTAGCTTCATGACTCCCATGGACTGTGTGCAATGGCTAGACAATTTAGTTCTACATGTGAGTACAGCTGTTATATTTCGGAAGAGTGCTACTTATGCAGGGTTTGTTTGTACCTGATACTTCTGCAGATGTTTAAGTCTGGCAAGGATGTTTGGCCAGCTCAAGGCCATATGGCTATGCGTGAACTGTTATGTGGTGTACAGTGTGCTCACCAGACATCCTTGATTTGGTGTACAAATGTAGCATACTGTGCTGTTACTCACTAATTGCTAACACATCCTGGTGTATGCATAACCCTCTGAAACAGGATTAGTGCAAGCAAACCCTATTACATCAGCAGCTCTTCCATTGTATAACAGCAGCTATTTTACATAGGGCCATGTTAGTATGTCTCTGACAAGGTATGTTAAGGCTTATGAAGATGTCATACAGTGTGTGAATGATTTGTGATGTTATTACAGTTTGTATTTTAATATGTTTGGGTGTGGGGTGATGTTGGTGGGTGTGCTTAGCAGATGCAGGTGTGTAGGAACTGCTTTTTTACATAATCGCTATGTGCATGAGGGTTCCTTTCCTATTTGAACATCTATCCTTTTGTGGACTAATACAATGGTAATTGCAGGCTGATTCATTAAGGCACTGTTATGTGGTTCCTGTATAGCATGCAGGTGATGTTAGTCCTTAAATCCCTTCGGTAATACATTTGAATGTAATAACGTGTTGCTGCATGATAGCTGTGTATTTCTGTTATAGGTATTTGCAGTCATCATAGTTGTGTGGGTGACTGACCCTCTTTGGCTAGGATTGCCACCTTTTCATATGACCATAGTGGGACCATTTCGGGACACACATCTGATTTTACAGGCTGACACAAACCCACGGTCAGTACAAGGGATAGAACTTTCCTTTCTTGCCTAATTATAAGCTTATTCTTGTAGCAGTTTTGTTTCTTATCCTGTTTCCTGTAACATGTAGGTATTTTAGATACAGAAATAACAATTGTATGCAGCTATTACAGTACATATGGGACATAATTATGTCCTACAATCCCAGGACATTTGCCATGTTTAATATATTTGGTCAGGACACAACCTCCCAAAGAGGGAGTGTTCCTCGCAAAGTGGGACAGGTGGTAACACTATCATAGGCTCATGTCCATAGCACATATTTGTAATAGTGTATAGGCATATACTCTCCATATCCTTTGTTCATAAAGGTTGGTAGTGCCGGAATGTGTGATTGCTATGGTCCATGTTATACACATATATGAACACTTCAACCGCTGTATACGGGAGACCTACGGAATCCCGAAACCACAGTGTTCTGATGCACACAGTACCGGGACCAGTCTCCCATATCCCACATTACTGACATCGACAGTAACTCGCGAAGGTAACATAAACATGGAACATGGAACACACACATGCACACACAGACACACTGCTACCCAAAACATCCAAACAAACCATCCTACACTACGTATGAGTAGGTAGCCAAGCTCCCCTACACCCTCCATGTAGGTGTCTGCACCCCCCACACCACCCCCTACTTTAATATTCTACAACCTAGGTCACGCAAACAGACGCACAAATCTAACCCACAACCACACATTACAGTCCCCCAAGAACACACACTACACACAGAACACACACTCAGGTTCATAGGTTCATAGGTAAGTACTAGGCTATCTGCTCAAGGGCATTTATAAGCCTAGCCAGAATGTGTTGGCTTTTGCCACCCCCTTAGATTAGTTCCCTGTGCCTCTGTCCAACAGAGGCATCAGTTCCCTGCGCCACTGTCCAGCAGAGCCATTAGTTCCTTGCGCCACTGTCCAGCATAAAGGTTGGTAGTGGCGGAATGTGTGATTGCTATGGTCCATGTTATACAAATATATGAACACTTCAACCGCTGTATACAGGAGACCTACGGAATCCCAAAACCACAGTGTTCTGATGCACACAGTACCTGGACCAGTCTCCCATATCCCACATTACCAACATCGACAGTAACTCGCGAAGGTAACATGAACATGGAACATGGAACACACACATGCACACACAGACACACTTCTACCCACAACATCCAAACAAACCCTCCTACACTACATATGAGTAGGTGGCCAAGCCCCCTCAGGTTCATAGGTTCATAGGTAAGTACTAGGCTATCTGCCCAAGGGCATTTATAAGCCTAGCCAGAATGTGTTGGCTTTTGCCACCCCCTTAGATTAGTTCTCTGTGCCTCTGTCCAGCAGAGCCATCAGTTCCCTGTGCCACTGTCCAGCAGAGCCATTAGTTCCTTGCGCCACTGTCCAGCAGAGCCAGTGCAGTGATCCCCGGGGTAATTTTTCTGTTTCCCATCCACCCGTCAAGGTTTCTCTTGAAGAGTGTTAGTGAGGGCCTCTGCCTGATGTATATTGGAATCCTGTTCCAAAGCATTGGGAGTCTCTGGGATAGGAACCTATCCCTCCAGCATGTCCTATTGATCTAGAGAGTGTGGCTCTCTGGGATTTGTTTTTTTTAGGTGAAGCATGTCCATCAATTCTGGGTTGGACATGGCCTTGTATGTCAGGCAGAGATCACCTCTGAGTAAGCGATATGCAACTGAGTACAGCTGGAGTTTCTTGAGTCGGGCTGCACAGGGCATCTGTTTGAGGCCAGTAATCCTCTTGGTGAGGTACTTTTGTGGCCTTTCCAGCTGTTGCAGGTGTCTTGTAAGGTACATCCCAAATGGGGCATTGTATTCTATGATTGGTCTAATGAGTGATGAGTAGAGAGGCACAATAACCTCTTTTGTTCTAGATGCAAACCCTTTTGTGATTAGATGGGCCACATAGAAGGATTTTCTAACCACCTTGGCAATATGATTATCAAAGGAGAGATTGCTATCTACTTGGGTCCCCAGATCCCTTATTACATTTTCTGTATTTAGGAGACTACCACCTATGTGGTAGTTCGCGGGTATTTTGTTTTTTCCAAAGGGGATGACTGTGCACTTTTTGGCATTTAGCTTGAGGCCATGATTTTGACACCAGGTGTCCGTCTCAGTGAGACCCATCTGAAGGGTGTCTGTATCAGCCGGAGAATCAATTATGGCCCCAAGTTTGCAGTCGTCTGTGAACTTGGTCAGCCATAGTCCTCCTATGCTTGCCTGTACCTCTGAGAAGTATATACCGAACAGGAGGGGTCCTAGGACTGAGCCCTGGGGGACGCCACTTGTAGCCAGTTTAGAGTCGGACGTAGATCCTGCAACTCTCACCATGTGGGTTCTATCCATGAGCCAGTTGGCAACCCATCTCATGACATAGGGGTTTATGTTCAAGCTGGTGAGCTTGTCTATAATACTAGAATGGGGAATGGTGTCAAAAGCCTTTGCGAGGTCTAGGTAGGCTGTGTGGACCTCCTTTCCCTCATCTAATGCCTTGGTAATCATCTCAAAGAAGTCCACCAGGTTTAGGAGGCATGATCTGCCCTTAACAAAACTAAACTGGGTAGGGTCCAAGGTTTGGAGGTTCCCAATGTCTCTGTTAATGAGTTCCATGTTGATGTGTTCCATAGCCTTGCAGACCAGGCTAGTCAGGCTTATAGGGTGATAGTTCCCGGGGTCCGTTGTGGCTCTACCTTTGTGGAGCGGGATAACTGTTGCTGTGCGCCACTCTATGGGTATGTAGCCTGTAGAGAGGCTGAGTTTGAACAGTGTGTTTAGGTGAGGGGTTAGTTCATTTTGGAGCTCTTGTAAGACACAGCCTGGGATCCCATCCAGTCCCATTGAAGCTGTGTTTTTGGCTTTGGATAGAGCTGTTTTAACCTGTGCATCGGGGATTGATGGGGCTCTACATTCTTCTGGTATGCTTATTGGCCCTTTAGAGGGTGAGAAAGGGCGGTGAAGTTTGCACTAAACCTGTCTGCCAGAATGTTTGCAATATCAGTCAGTTCACTGTATTTTGTGCCATTCTGCACTAACTCAGAGCAGATCTGAGAGTTTCCACTTAGGTTCTTGACATAGCTAAAGAACACTTTGTGGTTATCTTTGGAGTCATTGGCAATTTTATTTTGAAACTAGCCTTGGATGATTTAATGAGGGATCATAGTTTCTTGCTGATACTGATCAGGGATGTCTTTCCTTCTTGGGAATTTACTCTTTTCTGTACTAGTTTCCTCCTTCTGTTGTATAGCTTGTTTATGGCAGGGGTCCACCAGACTGGTTTCCTTTTCTTGGAGGAGTGAGTCTTGGTTTTACTTGGGATAGCACGATCCATGCATTCCTGCAAATGCTCATAGAGTGGCTTTCTAAAGGTTTCAGCAGCTTGGACAGCATTGTCCTTCAGCATGGGGGCTGTGAACCTTTCCATCTCGGTCTTAAGTAACGTGAAGTTTGCTTTTGCAAAGTTTTTCATGGTGGTTTCCTTGATTGGGGGTGGGGGCGGAATGTGGATATCTAGAGTGATTAGTCTATGGTCTGATCTAACCAGCAAGGGGTTGACCTCCGGTGTGGAACACCGGTCGCCAGCAGGTCCAATATGTTGTTCCCTCTGGTGGGGGTGTTGTCCAGTTGATCCAGGGCATTCGAGTTTATAAATTCTATGCAGCGTTGGGCAAGGGAGTTAGTACTTGAGTAGTTCTCCCAGTTTATGTTTGGGTAATTGAAATCACCCAGTATTAAGGTGTTTGGTAGGACCATCATATTTCCCAGTGTCTCCAGAAATGCGGAATGGGGGTCCTTGGCCATGGTGGGTGATCTGTAGCAAGCTACAATTTGGATTGCAGTTTTGCCCATTGTTAGTTGCACATGGATGATCTCTGATGCATTGTGCTGCGCCACTAACCTGGAGGTGTGGGTACCCTTGATGAATATAGATACACCCCCGCCTTTTTTTTGGTCCTGGTTCTGTGGCCGAAAGGTATGGTATGAGTTATAGCCTAGTAGTGCTGGGATACTCTCAGGAGCCTTAAACCAGATTTCTGTTACTGCACAGATGTCGATGCTCTCCATACTGAGGAGTGCCTCGAGTGCATGAATTTTGAGGTTTAGACTTCTGGCATTGAGTAGCATTACCCTCAATTTTTGGTTACTTGTGCTATTTATGGTAGTGGGTTTGCCTTTTCAGCCTTGCCTAAAAAAGGCACTATGGGGGTGGCAAGAGCCTTGGCCAGTATTTAAAAGCCTAAGGGTGACAGGTGCAAGCCATCTCTTGTGAAGCAACGTGGCTTATCGAGCATGTCATCCCAGGTGGACAGATACTGGATTCCCTTTAAATGACACCAGAAACTTAGCCAATTGTTGAAATTGATCATTTTATTCTTTGTACTGTGGCATAATTCTTGGTGAGGGCAGGATGCTACTCAGGGTCAGGGTCATACTGGCCTAAGCTACATGATCAGAGAGCTCTTCCATGTCCCTTTTCATGAAGTCCAGGGAGGTACATCTCAGGTCATTTACACCAACATGGACAATGACAGAGTTGTATTTGTACTTGTTCTGGAGTGACCTGAGTGCTTGTATTATGTGGCAGATCCTGGCACCTGACAGGCAGTTAACTGTAACCTTCTCCTTGTCCAGCCTAGTTAGTGGGACATCAGTATGCCTGACTATAGAGTCGCCTATTACTAGTGTGTTGGGTATGTTATTTTGCGTTAAGGGCTGTGATTGCGTGGCATACTGATTATGTGAAGTATGTGTTTCATGGTTGGCGATGGGGTGTGGAGGTTGCTTGGATGTCTGCTTTGGAGGTCCTGTCAGTATACATGACTGCCATTGGTACATCTCAGGTAGCTTAGTGGTATGTTATTGTGATGAATGTGCACATGGTTGCATGTTCTAACACATTACAGCCCTAAGAAACACACTTACACACAGTAACCTACCCGAACCGCAACACCAGAAGCACTAACAGTCCATTATCATCGTGAGATTACACCTCATGCATCTGGTGTTTTGGTACTGTGGTCTTTTGGACCTTAAGCCTCAGGATTACGTGTGTCCATATGTAAAGCAGTCGTTATGTGGTAGGTATCCCATTTATATGTACCTCCATGGTTATGTAGATGTTGTTAACCTATCTATATATCTACATATATATGTATATCCCCATATATCGACATATCTCTCTCTCTCTCTCTCTCCCTCTCTCTCTATATATATGATGATGTATATTAATATATATATATATATATATATATATATATATATATATATATATATATAAATAACATACACCTTTCATTGGGTACATGGGTACATGCCGGTTTGTCCTATTTCAACACATTCCTATCTTTTGTTTTATCCTGTCAGTATACACGACTGCCATTGGTACATCTCAGGTAGCTTAGTGGTATGTTATTGTGATGAATGTGCACATGGTTGCATGTTCTAATCCTGGCAGTGATATCTTACCTCTCAGAGCAGGCACTGGTAGTGCAAGGGTGATTAACACACATTTCAGCGGTTGTGTGTTCCACATGTTTATTATTCTGTGGAGAACTACCTATATATGCAAGCCGTGTTTAAGGTATACTATGTAACATGTACACATCTGTGAAGATTCCTGTCAGGGATACTCCCCATTATTCGGAACTACATCCCTGATTACATTATGCAAACCCCCTCACTGCAGAGTGGCTGGTGAACAGTAGCTACACCCCAGGGATCCCGCATGTGGCTCTGCTCCACAAAGGGACAGTTAGTTGATCGATGGGGTGGCGATGGCAGACATGTTTTTCCTATGCTTATGAGTGGCCTCGGCGGTTGGGCATGTACCTACCTATGTATCAATGAACCTGTACATACAGTATGGACACATGCTGATAGCTGAATTTACTGTTCAGGTATTGACTTACCTTGTGCCAGTAGTGGTTGTGTGTACAATAGTTGAGGGCTACCTATGTAGGATGCACACAGTAGACCATGTATACATGACAATTTACAGGTGGTCATGTGTGTGTGTGTGCCATCCATGTTTGCATTGTGTGCAGGTGGAGAAGGATGTCAGTCCATGAGTGCCTACACTGTCAGTGTGTGTGCTATACGTTCCCTCTTTGCCAAGGCATGGGCATACTGGGCACACCTCCATCTGCCTACTGGGGCTAGCACAGGGTGTTCATGGTCTGAGTCCCCCTGTGCCTGTGGGTCCCTTGGCAATGGTAGTGGGCTGTGAGGGCCTTCACCATTCTGTTCCTGCTGCAGCTGTTTCTGCAGAATCATATTGTGTAGCATGGCACATACTATGAAGATGTGGACACACATTCCTGGAGAGTACTGCAAGGCTACACCAGATATGTCCAAGCAATGGAACCGTGATTTCAGCATCCCGAACATGCCCTCTATGATGATTCTTGTTTCTGCGTGTGCCTCATTATGGCATTCTTGCGTGGCTGTGTGTGCATTTCTGATGGGAGTCATCATCCACGGTTCCAGTGCATAGCCAGCATCCCCCACCAGGTGGCTATATGGGATGTTCCCCCTGACAAATACCTGATACAGCTGTGAGGCATGTCAGATGTGGGAGTCATGATAGCTTCCAGGGCTGCCAGCACACACTCCATGATAATGCCCTGGGCATTGCACATGACCTGGCAGTTGATGGAGGGGAATCCCTTGTGGTTTATGTAGCGCCTACCCTGCTCACCAAGTGGTGACTTGATGTGTATGTGCGTGCAGTCTATTGCACCCTGTACCTCCGGGTAGTCTGCTACATAGTGGAAGAGATGCATATTGCTGGCCAACTCCTCCTGCATTTGTGGGAAGTATATGTGCTCATTGGCATGTGGTAACATGGCATCAAGGAACTGGTGGAGTACCCTGGATGCTGATGCCTGTGAGATCCCCGTGATATCCCAAGTTGGCCTTTGGAAGGTACCTGTGGCTAGTATTCTCAAGCTTACACATACCTTTATGTCCACTGGGATGGGTTCCCCTCTGTTACTTCTGGCTCTGAGGCGTGGCCGGCACAGCTCAACAAGTTGCTGTATGATGTCCCTGTCCACCCTGTAACACTCTACTATCTCCAGATCATGTAGCCCCTGGTTGATTACCCTGGGTCTGAACACTCTTCTCCTCCTCCGGTGCCTGAGATGGTTGTCAGCATCATCCTCCACACCACCATCAGTCTCCAACACATGCTGGTGAAGAAAATCTATGGCAGCCCCTAACATATACATATTAAAAGTTCCCCATCTGTATACACCAATGGTGTAGAGTGTCTGGGAATAAACAAGTGTGTGTGTGGGGCTTTCACACCTTATACTATTGTGCAATGGATGATGCTGGTGTAACTGGGTGTGTTTGTGCTATTCCAGCTGCAGAGTATCTTAATTATTGGTTTTACAGCAGGTACTGCTATTATGGGGCCTTTGGTGTTGATTTACACTTGTCTGCCGTGATTCATCTATTGCCCTTTACTTCTATTTTCAACCCGATTCCCCTCCCATTGTCAGGCATGCATCCAGCTGCCGCCTTTCTTGTTTTGTGCTTCCACAACCCAGGATTGTGTTGGGAAATGTGTTATGTAGCTGATCTACTGCAAATTTGCTTTGTTCTGCTGTGACAGTTTTCTTTTCTTTGCTGTACGGCACCTCCCCTTTCCTGTTCTGCAGGTAGCTGCTAGCAGCCTTGTTAGCTGTTGTCTATGGCCCACTGTGAGTTTCTAGGTGTTAATTACTCATTTGTACTCCAATTACCATGCTGCAGCATTTCCTTATTGTCTTCCCTTGTCCTTCCTGTTTCAGCTGTAGTGCGGGCCGCGCACAGCCGTTTACCGGGTTTCGTGCACATTTTCATCCACGTTCACATGAACTTTCGGTTACCTTGTGTGCTCTCAGCTAAGCAAAGCTATGGTTACTTCCACACCCCTATCCTGCGGCTTTGCTTAGCAACATGCAACACAGATTAGCAATGATCCAATGTGCTTACAGCTACGGTGGCACGCCCCCCTCTTGATGTCATGTTTACCTCCAGGCCACTCCTTGGTGTTGTAACGCTACGCTGTGTGGTACATCCTTATGCTGGCGGGGTGTTTGCGATTCAGTATTACTTGACTCATTTGCATGACATTGACTGCTAATTCCTACTTACCGCACGGAACACTGTCACAGACCCTTAGCAACCCTTGCGCCATGGTTGTGGTGTAGCATGCGTGCCATTGACTATTATGGGGATATCATGAATTGTGTTAAATTACAGTTTTATGACATCTAGATATATTTTCCTTGTGATCCCATTAGCGCAACGATGCACTGTGGTTTTACTTTGTGTTGGTGTGGCCATGACATTAAATGTTATTTTTTATATGTTGTGCATATTGTTTTAATGCATTGACTATATATTTAGCCATTGACATATATTAATATTATAATACGTAAGTTTGGTCCACTTTCATGGCTCCGATTTTCTGTTTGACAAAATGTAAACCGTTTTTTTTTGGTTTACATTTCGACATGCTTACGCTATGCCTGCACCACTTCATGAATTGCTATATACCTTCATTTGCATGCTACACTGCTGCACATGGGGTAATTAGCATACATGCGCTGGGAGCTGTGTAGCTCTGGCGTACGCTGGCATTGCACGTGGAAACAGCTCTTACCTGAATCGCTCAGTGGCTGTATTTGGCGCTAGATCACCGATGCTACTCCGGCGCATGGCGTAAGCTTCATGAATCCCGGGGAATATCTATACAGTGCTCTGGATACATACTCTAACTCATATTTTACCTGCGGTCTTTTGTTAGGATTAATATGTTAATTAGTTACAGAGTGGAGATATTTTTATCTGCCATCATTCGCTCGTCATATAGCATTTATCAGTACTTGTCAAGAGCCATTCAAATACCATAAACAGTCAGAGCAGGTCAATGCCAATCAAAAAGAAAAAATATCAAACTTCAACTACTGTGAATACAAGGAATACACAATCAGACATTTCAAAAGCTTCTTCTACATAAATCAAAGACCTAGAAATAAAACTCAGCAAAATCTGATTGAAACCATTTGAAATAAAATGACAGAAAAAATAATGACCATATTCAGCCAATTAGAAAATGGTCTTACCAGTGAAAAAACGTATTTTTCTAAATATCTAAACAAATTAAATGAAGAAAAAAACAGATAAATGGCACATGAGCAGAACAAACAGCACCAGAAACACTAGACCCAGAGATCTGAACTTTGTAACATAAGCAGAATGTTCTGAAATGACAGATATGTGTCCCAAATGATCCTCAAACTATGGAACAGGCTCCCCATCCATGTAATACAGAGTTCATCCCCGATCCTATTCAAGAAAAACCTTGGCCATTGGCTGGAAAGTCATAAAGTTACCCTCAGTCTGGCCCCCAAGTCCCTTATGGACAGAGACTGTCAATAAGAAAAGTGTTATCCTGACGAACACCCACCCTACAAATCCTTAGCTACCTGCCTACTAACATAACTTCCCTGATGATACTTGGGAGCCAAATGATTTAGGTGTGTGGCTAGGCTTGTAAGGGCCCTAGTGGTTGTTAGCCTGGTAACAACCTATGAACTTCTGACAAATAATAATGGAAATTACACGGGTCAGACTTATGTGATGCATGCTTCTGATGTATGTTTAGGGAATTTAATTTGTCTCAAAACTCATTCCCTAAACCTACACTGCAAGATATGTAAGTATGTTATGTAGCATGCACCTAATTACACATATGAATTTGCATCTATCTATCTATCTATCTATCTATCTATCTATCTATCTATCTATCTATCTATCTGTCTATCTATCTATATGTGTTTACGTATGTGTGCATATGTGTGTGGGTGTGTGGATGTGTGTGCATATGTGTTTCTACATAAGATGAAAGTTGTTATACTTAAATCATGAGAAATAGAATGGTAATACAAAGACACTCACTGGGATTCATGAAGCTTGTGCCAGGTGCAGGCATAGTGTCGGTGGTCAAACACCAAAGATGGCTGCCGAACAATTTGGGTATGAGCTGTTTCCATGTGCACTACCTGCGTATGCTACGTCTGCACAACTCCCGAGCCTTGTATGCTAATTACCCCATGTGCAGCAGTGTAGCATGCAAATGAAGGTATGTAGCCATTCAGGAAGTGGTGCAGGTGTAGTGCAAGCATGCACAAATGTAAACCGTAGAAAACGGTTTACATTTTTGCAAACATAAAATTGGAGCTATGACAGCCGACCAAACACATGTATTATATTGTTAATATATGTCAATGGCTAAATATATAGCCATTGGCATAAAAAAATGTACAAAATATAAAATTAACATTTAATATATATAGTCACACTATCGCGACATGGAAGCGCAGGGCATTGGTGCGCAAAGGGGATCACAAGGAATATATAAGAATATAGAATAAAACCACAATGAAACACGTATCACAATTTCCCCTTAATAGTCAGTGGCAGGCATGCAACACCATACTCATGGCGCAAGGGTTGCTAAGGGGCAGTGACAGTGTTTTGCGCAGTAGCTAGGAATTAGTAGGCAATGCCATGCAAATGAGAGGAGTAATAGTGAATCACAGATTCCCCGCTGGTGTAAGGATGCACCTCACAGTGTAGTGTTACAACACCAAGGTGTGCCCTTGAGATAAATATGACATCAAGAGAGGAGTGTGTCGCCATTGCTGTAAGCACATTGGAGCATTGCTAAACCGGTCTGCCCCTAGCTAGGCAAAGCTGCAGGATAGGGGTGTGTCGAATTGGCCATAGCTATGCTTAGCTGAGAGAACACAAGGTAACCGAGTATGCATGTGAACAGAGATGAAAACGCGTGTAAACCCGGTAAACGGGTATGAGAGGCGCGCACTGCAGCTGAAACAGGAAGGATATAGGAAAGAAATAAGGAAATGTTGCAGCAGTGAAACTGGAGTACAAATGACTAATTAACACCTAGGAGCCTACAGTGGGCCATTGACAACAGCTAACAAGGTTGCAGGCAGCTACCTGCAGAACAGGGAAATGGAGGGGCTATACTGCAAAGAAAACAGCAAAGTGTCAAAGCAGAACAAAGCCGATATGCAGTATATCAGCTACAAGACACATTTTGCCATGACTGGGAAGGGAAAGTACAAAACAAGAAAGATGGCAGGTGGATGCATGCCTAATAATGGGAGGGGATCCAGGTCTAAAAGTGAATTAAAGGGCAACAGATTAATCAAGGCAGGCAAGTAGATCTCCACAGTAAAGGCCCCACACTTGCAGTACTCATTGCAAAACCCATAATTAAGACACGCTGCAGCTGGAATAGTTCATACACACCCACTTACATCAGCAGCATCCAATACTATAAAGTGTGAAAGCACCTGACACACATTTGTGTATTCTCATACAATCTGCACTAGTGGTATATACAGGTGAGGAACTTTTATTATGTACATGTTAGGGGCTGCCATAGCTTTGATCCACCAGCATGTGTTGGAGACTGAAGATGGTGTGGAAGATGATGCACACGACCACCTCAGGCACCAGAGGAGGAGGAGAGTGTTCAGACCCAGGGTAACCTACCAGGGGCTACATGATCTGGAGATAGTAGAGCATTACAGGGTGGACAGGGACATCCTACAGCAACTTGTGGAGCTGTGCCAGCCACGCCTCATAGACAGAACAAACAGAGGGGAACCCATCCCAGTGGATATGAAGGTATGTGTAAGCCTGAGAATACTAGCTACAAGTACCTTTCAAAAACCAACTGGGGATATCATGGGGATCTCACAAGCATCAGCATTCAGGGAACTACACCAGTTCCTGGATGCCATGTTACCACATGCCAATGAGCACATATACTTCCCCTGAATGCAGGAGGAGTTGGCCAGCAATATGCATCTTTTCCACCCTGTGGCAGAATACCTGGAGGTACTGGGTGCAATAGACTGCATGCACATACACATCAAGTCAACACCTGGTGAGCAGGGTAGGTGCTACATAAACCACAAGGGATACCCCTCAATCAACTGCCAGCTTGTGTGCAATGCCCAGGGCATTATCATGGATGTGTGTGCTGGCAGCCCTGGAAGCTGCCACAACTCCCACATCTGGCATGCCTCACAGCTGTATCAGTTATTTGCCAGGGGGACATCCCAAATGACCACCTGGTGTGGATGCAGGCTATGCACTGGAACCGTGGATGATGACTCTCATCACAAATGCACACACACCCATGCAGGAACACCATAATGAGGCACACGCACAAACCAGAATCATCATAGAGTGTGTGTTTGTGATGCTGAAATCACTGTTCCATTGCTTGGACATATCTGGTGGAGCCTTGCAGTACTCTCCAGGCACATGTGCCCACATCTTCATAGTGTGTGCCATGCTACACAATATGGTCCTGCGGAAACAGCTGCAGCAGAGACAGAATTGTGAAGGCCCTCACAGCCCACCACCATTGCCAAGGGCCCCACAGGCACAGAGGTACTCAGACCACAAACACCCTGAGCCAGCCCCAGTAGGCAGACAGAGGCGTGCCCAGTATGCCCATGCCTTGGCAAAGAGGGAACGTATAGCACACACCCTGACAGTGTAGGCACTTAGAGACTGACACCTTTATCCACCTGCACACACAGTAAAAATGGATGGCACACACACAGGACTACCTGTAAATTGTCATGTATAGGCAGTCTACTGTGTGCATCCAACATAGGCAGCCCTCAACTATTGCACACACAACAGCCACTGGCACAAGGTAAGTCAACACCTGAACAGTAAATTAAGCTATCAGCATATGCAGATACTGTATGCATAAATTCATAGGTAGGTGCTTGGCCAGCTGTGTCAGCTTTTGCCACCCAATTGATTTATTAACTGTCCCTCTGTGGAGCAGAGCCAATAGTGGGATCCCTGGGGTGCATCTACTGTTCCCCATCCACCCTTCAAGGTTTCTCTTGCAGAGTGTTAGTGAGGGGCTCTGTATAATGTAGTTAGGGATGTTGTTCTAAAGTATGGGTAGTGTCTGTGGCAGGAAGCTATCCCTTCAGCATCTTCCAGTTATTGTTGTGGCAAGGTTCAGCTCACTACAGTGTGTGGCTCACTGTGACATGAATTCCCATAGGTGGAGCATATCCATCAAGCCTGAGTTTGACATAGCTGTTTTGGCCAGCGGAGATCATCTCTGGGTAAACGAGATGCCACTGAGTAAAGCAGGAGTTTATTTAGTCTGGCTTAATATGCCATATGTTGGAGGCCAGTATTCCCCTTAGCGAGGTACATTCGTGGACTCCCCAGCTGTTGGAAGTATTTTCTGAGGTACATCCCAAATGGGTTATTATACCCTATGATGGGACTGATGAGTGATGAGTAAAGGGGCACTATAACCCCAGTATGTCTAGATGGGAATCCTTTACTAATCAGATGGCCTACATAGAAGGATGTCCTAACTACTGTGGAGATATGATTGTCAAAGTGGAGATCACTATCTACCTTAGTCCCCAGATACCCCATTACCTCATCTGTATTAAAGTGGCTGGCACTTATGTGTTAATATGTGGGTGCCAATTCCACAATGGAATGACCATACAGTTAGTGGCACTTAGCTGGAGGCCGTGTCATTGGCACCCTGTGATGTTATCTGTGAGGCCCCTTGAGGGATGTCTGTGTCAGCTGGACTATCAATCATGGCTCCCAGTTCACAGTCATTGCCAAACATAGTCTGCCGTAGTCCACCTGTGTTTGCCTGTACCTCACAGACGTATATGCCAAACAGTAGGGCTCCCAGGACTGAGTCCTGTGGGACACCAGTTGTGACTGGTCAAGAGTTGGACCTGGAGACCGCTAGTCGTACCATGTGGGTTCTGTGCATAAGCCCGTTGACAGCCCAACCTGTGATGTATGGGTGAATGTACAGGCTGGTATGTTTATCAATAATACCTAAGTGGGGCATGGTGTCAAAAGCCTTGGCGAGGTCCAGGTAGTATGTGTGAACCACCTCCCCCATCATCTAACGTCTTGGTGACTGTATGTAAGACGTCAAACAGGTTCAGTAGGCATGAACTGCACTCAACCAAGCTGACCTGGGTTGGGTCACATATTTGGTGGTTACCAATGTCATTGTTAATGAGTACCATGAGGATGTGAACCATACCATTGCAGACCAGGCTAGTCAGGCTTATGGGGTGGTAGTTACCATGGTCAGTTGTGATTCCACCTTGATGGAATGGAATAACCATTGTCACATGCCATTGTATGGGCATGTAGCCTGTGCGGAGGCTGAGGAAGGAATGCTTAATTAGGTGGGGGGGCAGGTTGTCTTCTACAGTTTGCAAGATGCGGTCTGGGTCAACATCTGCCTTCATTGATGCTGTGTTCTGCTGTTAGAGAGGGCCATTTCCACCTGTGTGTCTCTGATGGTTGGGATAATGTACCTTTCAGGTAGTGTTGTGGGCTCTTTAGGGGGTGAAGTATGCACTGAATGTATCTGCAAGGATGATGGTGATATCAGTAGGATCAACATATTTTGTGCTATATTTCACCGGCACAGTGCAAATCTGTGTGTCACCACATAGATCCCTGACATAGCCAAAGAAGAATGATAAATCCAATAAACGCATGCTGGAATGAAACAGGGCTGTATAGGATAAACCACATCCAAACTGTAATGTAAAACAGGTTTATTATGTCTGTGAATAAACCTGTTTTATGTTACAGTTTGGATGTAGTTTATCCTATACAGCTGTGTTTCATTCCAGCATCCATTTATTGGATTTATTGTTGTTATTGGATTGGCTCTGGTTGCTGGTTTGTTTACCCTGTGTGAGCACCTTTTTGGTGAAGCCAAAGAAGGCTTTGTAGTTATCTTTCAAATCCTTGTGTATTTTCCTGCTGATATTAGCCTTGGATGATGGCATGAGGGACCTACGTATCATACTAATAGTGGTCACAGATGTCTGCCCTTCGTGGGATTTGCTGTGTGTCTGGAACACTGTCCTACTTCTATAGTATAGCCTGTTTATTGCAGAGGTCCACCAGACTAGTGTCTTTGTCTAGGAGGAGTGAGTCTTGGTTTACTAGTGATGCCACGATCCATACATCTGTGTAGGTGCTTATAATCTGCATTTGTAAATCTTTCTGCATTTTGAGCAGTGTTTCCCCTTAGCATGGGGGCTGTGACACCCCCCACCCCTGTCACTAGTAGTGTAAATTTAGCTGTAGGAAAGGTATACACTGTAGTATTCGTGGGTGGGGAAGATGCTTAGGGGTGGAAACAGTGAATACTGCATGGTCAGATCTAACCAGTGACCGGTTAACCTCCTCTGTGGTGCACCTGTTGCCCATGTTGGTGATGACAACTTCTAGTAGTTTCCACCCCACCTTAGGGAGGTTACCACCTGATAAAGGGAATATGAGGCAATAAATTCCAGGAAGCGCTGGGCCTAGAAGTGAGTACCAGAGTCCGTTTCCCAGTTAATGGTATGGTAGTTGACATCAACCAATGCCAGGGTGTGCATTAGGACTGTCATGTTCTCCACTGTCTCCAGGTTGGTGGAGTGGAGGTCCTGGGTCATGGAGGGTGATCATAGCAGGCCACAGTTTACATTGCAGTTGTGGCTGATGTTAACTGCACATAGATGATCACAGAGGTATCATGCTGCCCCACTAACCTGGAGGTGTAGGTATCCCTGATGAATATGGATACAGCCCCTCCATGTCTGTCAGTCCATGTTCTGTGGCTGAAATGTGTGGTATGGGTTTTAGTCTGGTAGTGCTGGTGTGCTCTCAGGAGCCTTAAGACAGATTTCAGTTAATGCACAGATGTTGATGTTGTCCATCCTGAGGAGTGCTGTAAGTGCATGCATATCGTGATCACAACCCCTGGTGTTGAGTAGCATGATCCTCATTTAATCTGCTATTGTGCGGTTTACGGAGCTGGTATTCACCTTCGAGACTCTCCTAAATAAGACACCATGGGGGTGCCAATAGCCTTGGTCAGTATTCCAAAGCCTAAGGCTGACACATAGGCTGGTATGGTATCATTGCATGCATGTTCCCAATCTGTGCTTGTTTTTCATCTCCCCTGTAGGTAACCTACTGGTAAGCAATAGAAAGCCTTAAACCTATACAAGATTTCTAGCTTCCAAGACTTTTGTAGTGACTAAGTATCAGTGTTCTGTATGTTCTTGCTGTACTCAACTGTTTCCTGACTACATGGTGATATCTCACTGTATATTGTGATCTGAAGGTCTGTTTATTCACATATTATGTGATGGCCTGCGTGTTAGAGGTTCACAGATAGCCTACTACCTATCTGCCCAAGGGCAATTAGAAGCATAACTACAGTGTGTTGGCTTTCCTCGCACCATTGATGAAGTAACTGAGCCTCTGTCAAGCATAGCCAATGAAGCAATTCCAGGCAGAGTTGCTGGAAGCTGTTGAAGACTGGGGTTGTGGAGGGTGATAGGGGCACTTAGTGATCTAAAGAGGGCATGTTAATGTGACAATTCAACACCATTCAATTCCCCCAACAGGTCTCGCAGCTATCAAACTGGACAGGCTCCCCCACCCCCTGGCTGTATGGTTCTGGGACACATGATCCCAGGGGTGTATAGTCTGTTACCCATTCACACAACAAGGTTTCCCCTTGAAGTGTGTCAGTGAGGGACTATGCCTAATGTAGTTAGGAATGTAATGTATTGTCTCACAGTACATTTGTTATATGTTGTTATTTCAAGAGTACATGAACCTCAGTGAGTTTGGGGGCCTCCACCCTTTGCTTAGCCTAGCTTACACATAGAAATCATTTAAATAGGAAATAGGCGGAAGCAACATTAATGTCAACAGTGTAATAGTTACAGCATCCACATAGTATCTGTGCACTCTAGGTTACAATCTGAATAAATGCAGGGATGTTTATCATGTGCAAAAGTATGCCTTAACCACAGCTTGTATATATAGGTAGTAATCGTCTGTATAATAAACATTCAAAACACCCATATAAACCCATGTGTGCTGGAGAGTACAGTCAACAGAGAATGTAATGTTATGTCAGTATATAGTGAGATGTTACGTCACTGACATCTATATATCTGGAGTAGTTCGCGGATGTGGCCATGTTTGCACTCATAGGTTATATGTTACAAAGTTTGTTTAACTGCATTTAACCGCTGCTATAATGTCACAGAAACACTTTTAAACAAGCTTACAACTGCTTAAATGAGCCTTATACTACAGTAGAAAACATTTGTAATGCATCGCATGTGTCAAACCCTGGACCATGTACACTATAGTCATGGGACTTACCACTAAGCCATCCAAGGTGTATACATGTTTCATAGGTTCATAGGTTCATACTAGGCTATCTGCCCAAGGGCATTTATAAGCCTAGCCCATAGTTATGTGGCTTTTGCCACCCCTTTAGTTTGAATAAAAACTATGCCTATCATTTTGCTGTGCCTCTGTCAAGCAGTGACACTGAAGTAATCCCTGGGGTATATCTGCAATCTCCCATCCATTGGTCAAGATTCCTCTTGAACAAGGCCAGAGAGGTGCTCTGCCTCACATGTACCAGGATTTTGTTCCACAGCATAGGGAGTCTCTGGGTGATGAATCTGTCCCTCCAGCACGTTCTATTTATAACCGTCCTTGTGGTTCTGAGGGATCTAGATTTTTTGAGGTGAAGCATATTCATCAAATCTGGGTTTGACATGGCCTTATATGTCAGGCACAGGTCACCTCTGAGCAAGCGGTATGAGACTGAATAGAGCTGGAGTTCTTTCAGTCGGGCAGCATAAGACATATTTTTGAGACCCTTTATCCTTTTGGTGAGGAACTTTTGGGGCCTTTCAAGCTGCAGCAGGTGTCTGGTCAGATACATTCGAACGGGCATTGTACTCAATCATAGGTCTAATGAGTGATGAGTACAGGGGACGATGACCTCCTTGATCTAGATGTGAATCCCTTCATGATCAGGTGGGTGATATAGAAGGTTTTCCTAACTACTTTAGCAACATGAGTGTCAAACGAAAGGCTACTGTCAACCTGGGTCCCCAGATCTCTGATGACTTTTCTGAGCTCAGTGGATTGCCACCTATATGGTAGCTAGTGGTAACCTTGTTTTTCCGAAGGGTATGAATATGCATTTTTCGGCGTTTAACTTCAGGCCATGGCTCTGGCACCAGTTATCCGTTTCTGTGAGGCCCTTCTGGAGGATATCTGTGTCAGATGTGTTTTCGACTATGGCGCCCAGTCTGCAGTCATCTGCAAACTTTGTCAGCCATAACCCTCCTGTGTTTGCTTGTACTTCAGAAAAGTAGATGCCGAACAAGAGTGGACCCAGGACTGAGCCCTGTGGGACACCACTTGTGACAGGCTTTGAGTCTGACATGGCTCCAGCAACTCTGACCCTGTGGGTTCTGTCACTTAGCCAGTTTGCAACCCATCTTGTGATGTATGGGTTTACATTCAAGCTGATGAGTTTTCGATGATACCTGAGTGGGGTATTGTGTTGAAGGCCTTTGCCAGGTCGAGGTAGGCTGTATGGACTGCCTTTCCTCATCAATGGCCTTGGTGACTGTCTCGAAAAAGTCAACCAAGTTTAAGAGGCAGGATCTGCCTTTGACAAAGCCAAACTGGGTTGGATCCAAAGTCTGCAAGTTCCCTATGTCTTTATTTATGAGTTCCATTATGATCCTCTCCATGGCTTTGCAGATAAGGCTTGTCAAGCTAATGGGGCGGTAATTTCCAGGGTCTGTGGAGGCACCGCCCTTATGAAGTGGGACCACAGTCGCCGTGCGCCACTCCTTGGGTACGTATCCTGAGGTGAGGCTAAGATTAAACAGCTGTCCTAACTGTGGGTTTAATTCCTGGTTGAGTTCATGAAGCACACAGCCGGGGACACCATCCGGTCCCATGGATGCTGTGTTTTTTGCCTTAGTGAGGGCAGTTCTCACCTGGGCGTTGGAGATGTTTGGGGGGCTACAATCCTCTGGAATAGATCTTGAGATTACACCTTATACCATATGCATTTCACTGTAATGATCACAAATGGGACAGTCACTTTGTGTACATATGTACAGTACATTGTAATGTACTGTAGTTTGTGAACCAACACATTCCAGTCTACATATGCATTATTGTTACAAACTAATACAATGTATATATATATATATATATATATATATATATATATATATATATATATATATATATACATGTCAGTGATGTATGCACATATATATATATATTTATATATATATATATATATATATATATATATATATATATATATATATATATATATATATATATATATATATACATATATATATATGTATATATATATGTATATATATGTGTGTATATATATATATATATATATATATATATATATATATATATATATTATACAGTTACATCAATAGCCATATATCTAAACATCTATGAACACACTTCATGACACAGACACACTCCAAAGAAATTGGAGTGTACACAAAATACATGCAGCTCTGGTATTATAACAATTAATATTAACCTAATTCACCATAGAAGGGGTGGTTGTTGTGTATGTGAAGATTGAGGTGGGGAGGGGGAGGAATGATGGGTAATACAATCATGCATCAAGGAGGGCCTGGGTCGGATGTCCAATAAGTGAACTGGAGGGGCATACATAGAGTATGGGGACAATATAAAGACACAAAGCAAGAACCTTTCTCATTCGTAATACACCCTGTCATGTCACATTGCAACACCTAATTTCACAAACATATGAACATTAACATGTATCAGACATATGTACACCAACTGACTGTCACATTTGTTTTCAGTAGTGAGGAATGTCTGTAGTACAATGTATATTCTAAACACCATAACATTTGTACATATCTCAGATGCCTTAGTGGTAAAGTCAGTGACTGTGGTGTTCATGGTCCCAGGTTCAAGACCTGCAAGTGCTGTTAGGTTTTTTTGAGGGCCAGAATGAGGGCTGTTAGATGCAGGTGGATTAAATCACTCTTAAACAGTTGTAAGCAGGTTTCCACGTGTTTATGTGACAGTAAGTAGTGCTGAAACATGGTAAATGGAGAAGCGCTTTACATGTTTAACCTTTGCTTAACATCGCGCAGACCACGGGCAAACCTGCTCACAACCGCGTAAATGTGCGTTATTCACACTTTCCCTACCAGTGCCTACTCTGAGAGGTAAAATAATAACACCTTCCAGAAGTAGAACCCGCAACCATGTACTCCATCCTCAGAGTAACCTAGCACTAAGCTACCTGGGATGTACCTATCCCAGTTCTGTATGCAGACAGGTTAAAACACAAAAAGGAAGAATGTGTTCAAATAGGACAACCCGCCATGTACCCAATTAAAGGTGTATGTTTATATATATATATATATATATATATATATATATATATATATATATATACATGTAGAGAGAGAGAGAGAGAAAGATACATAGAGCCATGTCGATATATACAGGTATATATATATATATATATATATATATATATATATATATATATATATATATGTATATATATATATGTGTATGTATATATATATATATACATATATATATCTATATATATATATATATATATATATATATATATATATATATATTTGGGTCTAGGACACATGCTCGACTAGCATATGTCTGAATCACAAAACATCAAACACACATACACGAAAGCGCTTAACATCGAAAAGCGCTTCCGTGTATGTGTAGTTCAAAAAAAAAATATCCATTTCTGCACAGGGGCTTTGCCCCCCTGCACTCCCCACACCCTCCCTACTTTATTATTCTCACTCCGAGATCACACTACAGTGGGGAAAAAGGAATTTTCCCTTACCCGCACTGTAGTCCAATCTACAAAATAGGCACACATACTCGGAAGCGCTTGTCGATGTTCAGTGCTTTTGTGTATGTGTGTTCGATGTTTTGTGATTCAGACATATGCTAGTCGAGCATGTGTCCAGATCATATATATATAGATATAGATATATCATATATATATATATATATATATATATATATATACATATATATATATATATATATATATATATATATATATATATATATACACACACATACATACATGTCTGTAGACAGCATCCGAAGAGGTCATATCTGATTATAACATGGGCCATAGCAATCACACATTCCGCTCCCCCCCCCCCAAACAATATGAACATAACAAATGAAGAGTATATGCCAATACACTATTACAAATATGTTCTATGGACACAGTCACCAACACAACTGCAATGACTCAAATATCCATGACAGAATTACACAGACAGCTTTCATTTTGCAAAACTTTATTACATTCTGATGTATTGCTAAAAGGATTCAAGGACTAACAGTACCTGCATGCTATATAGGAAGCATTTAATAGTGCCTTAATGAATCAGCCTGCAATTACCATAGTATTAGTCCACTAAAGGATAGGTGTTCACATAGGGAAAGAATACCCACACACATATAGACATTGTATAAAAGTGGTTCCTACACACCTGAATGTGCTATGTACACCCACCGACATCTACCCCACAACCAAAATAATTACATCAATACATACTGTCATATCATAACCAATTAATAACTACTGTACAACATCTGCTAAAACCTTAACATACCTGGACACAGACGCATTAACATGGCCCTATGTGAAATAGTTGCCATTATACAATTGAACAGCTGCTGATGTAACAGGGTTTGTATGAACTAATCACGTTTCAGAGGGTTGAAAGGTTCATACACCAGGAAGTGTTACTGAGTACTGATTATCAGCGCAGTATGATACACAGTAACACCAAACTAAATATGTCTGGTAAGCAAACTGTAAACCCCCTAACATTATATGCATAGCTATGCAGCCTTGAGCTGGTCAAACAACCTGGCCCGACTGAAACATATGCAGAAGTATTAGGTACAGACAAACCCTGCACAAGTAGCAATGTTCAGGAGTATAACAGCAGTACTCACATTTAGACCAAATCCTCTAGGCATTACACACACTATATTACTGTTCGTCTCCATACAGCTGTTGCAATAGATTCCAAACAAAACTTCCACACTGTCTTCCTCACAAGTATGGCAAAGGGAGAACGCCCAAGTGGAGTACTCAGTTATACTCCACTGTAGCCCTGGTATTGGCTAAGGCAATAGCAGCGCAGCTGACATGCATGTAATTAGCTACTTAGGAACACCAATTGGTCATCGGGATAGCACATGTTACTGATCTGTAACTATAAAAGGTTGGCTTGTCACACATTCAAATCACCTGTATCTACCTGTAGGACAGTACAAAACACTGAAACGCGAACCGAAAACAAGTATTATACTAGTTAATAACACCTCAGATTACTAAGAAAGTATGTATAACATGTATTATGTCTGTGTATGTAGTACCTGTACTGTAAGAGTTACAGTGTAATCAAGGCATATAGTGGAAATCGCTATCTTGTAGCGATGTATTGTTGAGCAGTAGTAATGCTTATAGTATTCTATGTATGTAGGTCACACGGCACACTCTACATACACCACTAGGGATGATATGGGCTTGGAACCCACCAATTCGCTTCCAGCCACTGTGAGTGTCTGGATTGGTCCAACAAGTATCTGCTATAACAGGGGATAGTATATGTCGATATATTGTAACAGTCGACATATGTATGGGTGTATAAGTAAGATGAACATGTTAAAGGTGGGCTTACCATACAAATATGGTGTGCATTGCGGGATACTGTGCCAATAAGTGTGTAATGCACAGTATTCTAGGCAGATCTGTATTCTATTCTACATAGCAGTTCTGTTATGTTATGCAAACAGTAGTTATGTCTATTGGCAGTTACAATACTCAATGACAGGATACATAGCATTTGTTTTCATCTGACAGGTTCGCAGCATGATAGCAAAGATAATTGGAAGAGCCAGGTAACTATCCATGCACATAACACATGTAATATTCACCTCCCTACTATCATTTGCAAGTAATAACAGCTATGCATGTGTACATGTTACGCAAATGTGTAGTGACCCTTGTTACAGGGCTGGGCTAAATGGCTATGTGCACACCTACATAGAGTGGATATTGAGAGTACAGACACACTGGTTGAACTACCAGGTTTGTGTAGCCCAACCTCTCATTGCCAACCTAACAGCCACCTGCACATACTGTATGTAAGGTAGTGCACAACACAGGTAATGAAACAGGTTGCATATCATCTTTAACTCCAGTGTAACATCTGCAGTAGGAGTGTAAGATGTAGGAAACAGCTGCCCATGTGTAATAGCCGCATCATAGGTGATGGCTCACACTATCTGATTATATCCTGATCTTGTTGATAGTGGCATCAGAGTCTATTGATACATGACTCTGTTTGGGGAGTGGGTGTCTGTGCCCAACAGAACTCATGGTCCTGGTGGATATGTGAGTATATACCCAGAGAAGGAAACAGACCTGTAGACACTTGCATCATCTGTAATCAACTAACAGGATGTGATGTGCTCCTCAGAGGAGAATTGCTGCTAAAGGTAGCTACAATGTTTCTGTAACAGCCAGTGTTGTCACGTCCATAACACAAATATTTACATGTGAGTATCACTGTCTAAAACATCTTCATAGGCAATATGTAAACTAAATACAGTACTTGGTACTTGTAGTACTGACTGCTCATACAGGCATGTCCACTAGTCAGCTACTGGTGTTTCCTAATGTCAGCTTTGTGTATGTGGCCATCCTGGGGGAATGTAGTCTCTATGCCATATACACTGCCAGACCCACCTAACACCACCCCCCACACATTGTTTGGGATGCAGCTACAGGGGTAAGCTGGAAGGCAGCCCAGTCTACAGCCATGACTGGACTGGACAGTCATGAGGTGTAGGTTAACACATGCAGCTCATCAACACAAGCAAAACATACCCTTACCAGAACACAGTAAGGATACCCACACACACTACCAAAAATCACACACATTCACAGACACATCTAAGTATCTGGCTAAACAAGTGACCCCCCAAGCAGGAAGAGACAGACACTGAAATACACAAACTGTATGACATAGTTTGCATAATTGTGCCACACCTCTGAACACGTCACTGGAAACATGATCAACGGTACTCATTTGTGAATGCAAACTCTAGCACTATGTTACACACCAACCTATACGAGGGAATACATACTGTCAGCTGCCTGTCTGCCATGATTAGCCACATAATCATACACTCAGACCACCTTTTGAACTATACACATGGCTCTGGCATATTCTATGTTGTTGTGCAGGACCTGTAATGCAGTAGCCTGGACTGCATGGAAACACATGTAGGAACTGCCAGGTCTTGTAGCCCATGCAGGTATGTCCCAAGGCCAGGAAAGCATTCTGCCATTGGCCAGAATGATAATGCAGTATAGGGACTAAAGGACTGTATTCCACAATTGCCTAGTGTAGTGGTGCATGTCAAAGAGTATCCTGTATCTGTCATCCTGGGATAACATGGTCGACAGACCATGATGCTTTGCCAGACAGGGCCTGCACCTGTCACCCCTGGGAATCTGGATACTGCCTAGGGCTCATGCTTCCCCTATAGTGCCTTCATCATGCATGGTTCAAGTGAGGGTCCACTGCTGTTACAGGGACAGCCAAGCAATAAACTGTGTTCTCACTACACAATGATACATGTCAGAAACACTATATGGACACACATATGTCTATCCCTAACATGGAGAACATATCTGTGCAGTGGCTGAGACATGTTTCAATGCTCTGGAGAGCACACCTGCATGACCATGTTATAACACATACCTCACCTCTTGCCCATTATCCTTTATTGGAACACATCCTGAAGGATATTTGCAACATCACGCTAATTGCACTTGCATAACATCAGATGTATTATGCTGAGCAACTACCTTTGTGCCAAAGTAGAATTCAAAATGCACCTTGAGACAGATCACCCACCAGGCTGCAGACTTCTCAACTGTCATAATGTGCTATAGTGGGGAAGATTAGGTCTGAGACAGAACCATAATAATGGCTGCTCTCAACTATTCCATTATGAACTGGGAAGACTCCTCGTGCACCAACACTGCACTCAATGCATGTTGAATTCCATCAACCCCACTGACTTGGATCACAGTAGTCACACAAACAGGGCTAACAGTATGCTACACATAGTTAGTCTCCAATGCCAATGTTATGTTTCCTAAGAGCAGAGTGGTGAGTGTCATGGCACCCATGCAGATGGACAATGCATGTGCAAATGCTGAATCCTACACAAATGAACCTTAAGCAGTCAAGTATGTGCAGTGATTGTGCCATTGAAACAGAACAAGGATTCAACCCAACACAAACAAGAAGGCAAACTGGTGGTACCATGCTTTAAACTGTACCACAGAAAGTGCAAGAGTGAAGACACATGAGTGTAGGTGATCCATGGTCAGCCTCAGTAAGATGCAGATACACCATATAAAACCACGCAAAGCTACTGTGAAACTAATCAGCCACATATTATGAGGCAAAGCACACAGCATTCTAGAGCTGTGTCATTAATTGTAATGGCAACAACAAGACCTGCCGTGCTGCACAGCACTCTGGCATGGGAAGTACTGCACCTACAGAAATAGCACCCGTTCATCCAGATAGGGTCTCAGAGAACCTAAACCCACTCCCACCCCCCCCCCGCAACAGGTACACTTTAGTAATATATCCATGTACACTACAGGGCCCCCTGTACTAACGACTATGCAGGTACAAGCTGCACTCTCTAAAGCCATACATACAGCTTTCATGGGACCTATCAACATCCCAGGGTGTATCCTAAACAAATGTAAGAACATTCAGCTATCCACATACACATCATGTCCAATCATAGCTCCATGTCAGGTTGTGTACACACTGAAAGGTGCACAGCAACAGCTATCACACCCCACAAAGGGGGAGACACCATTGATAATGGGACATAGTGCACAACTACCCTGCTGAGTCTGGTCTGTACAGCCATGAACTGTGATCAATGTATTTGATATACTGGGTACAGATGTAGATGACAGTAGGGTTGATTCACACTGCATATCATGACCTTGCCAGGTCGTAGGACACCATCACCCATACTGTGTTCCAGCTACATTCAGTAAACTAGGTGTATATTCCTATGTCACAGGAGTGGTTAGCAACTGGATTGCTGGCAGAACCAACACTACAGAAGGTGTCTGACTAATACACACACATCAAACCAGTGCCAGCCACAGTAATACAGGGGTAATTCTTGGCACTCCCCCTCTTTGTTATCTATACCACACAGACTGACACAGAAGGCATCAGCCTATTGATGTTTGCAAATGACTATGAACTAGGAGCAATAGTCGACTCAATGTGTGATGCATTCAACATACAGAAGGGCCTTAGTGTGTCAAATGTGTGGTGTGTGATGTATGGCCACAATCTGACAGCTAAGTATTGCATTGTCATCCCCTATGTTACAAACCCTGTACCCATTAACTACCACCTAGGCAGCAGTCAACATAATGGCAACTGTGTGTATGGGATGCAGCTGGACAGTACTTTCCTTTGATAGTTACTTCACCACAAAAGACAGGTATTCATATGTGGCACCCCTAATCATGACAGGGTGCCATCCAGGAATATAGAAATAACTGCTCAGCCATACCCAACACCCATGTGACCCATAATAGATCACATATTTCCTTTAAGGATTATTGCCCATGTGTAGGTGGCCTACACAGCCCTTCCCAATCGCCAGCTGCACTATGTAGCATGCAGCCTACCTTGAATAAAGCCAAGTCCAACCCAGAGGTGTTGGACATGCTACACTTAACACATCCTGATCCCAAATAAGCACATACGTCATGGACATCCACCTTTCTAGTACAAGGATCACAACATGCCTGACAGATCTCTGTCCCATACACTTAACATACTCTTGCTATACTATGCATCCCTGTCCAGCGAAGCTGCACATCGACCCTCTCTGTGACATGGTGTGATGACCACATGCCAAATATATCAGTAACCATGTGTATCAGTTCTGTGGCACTGCTTGAACTGGCCACTGAAACTTACCTGTCTGTTGCCTACAGCTAGATAACCTGTTTGCCTAGGCTCATAAATGGCCCAGGGTATATAGCCTACTAGATCACTATGACCATACATGCTATAGTTGATATCTAACCCTGCAAATACCATCAGGCTAGCTATTGTCCCATGTGTTACACATGTGCAACACAGGCGATACATGACAGGATGCTACACAGCTGTACAGTGCCATGTAGATGTATATGGCAACACACATACATGCTTGCAAGTCTGTAGGGTCACAGATCATGCCCCTAATGGCTATGTATGACTATATATGTGACATATACACAGCATTAAGGTCGATTGTATTAATGTGAACACATCTAGGCATGTGCTGATAGGTAAAGACACAAGTACAGGCAAACAGACATGCCCACATCAAGACAACATCCACATGGTGCATGAGAAATGTCATCACATGACACACACATATATGGCGATAACATCACATCACCAGTAGGTGTCAAATGTTTGTGACTTATACATGTCAGTGGTGTTATTGTCATGTAGATTTGCAAAGACGTATTTGTAATCTTAATAAATGTGATACACATGTATGTTCAGCTGTACTGCTGTACTTCTCTGTGAGTTACTGTAACCTGTCCCCATCATTATGTCTTCCAGGTATGCCATGTAGCATACTGCTGGTGTACAGCCACTTTGAGGATGATGTCCTCATCCCATACCTCCTCAACAACCACACAACGCTCTTCAGCCATGTGCCACAGGATGCACAGCAGTGGGATGCCCTGTAGGAGGAACTCTGCAGGAGGGTAAATGATGTTGGCGGTCATAATTGCACCTATCAGCAGGTGCACTAACACTGCACTGACCTCATAAGATGGGTGAAACAGCATGCTAATGCAATCGCCAGGGAACAAGGTGCAACAGGTGGGGGGGCCATTCACCAAGCCCCAACTCACATGTACCAAGGAGCTACTGGCCAACCTGGGGACACCTGCAGACCTCAATCCACAAGCTTTTGCTGGTATTGTGGAGGTGGGTGTCTCTCAGCCACTGAGCCTGGAGTTGCCTGGTAAGTCACTACTACACATAAAACACAACTATATTTCACATAGTTACATGTGTTACTGTACAGTATGTAATGTAACATCATATGCAAGGCATGTATGCACACATGCCACATACTATAGTCTGCTACTCTATGTATGCACAGATGTGCATACTCCATAGTATAGTGTATTGTACTGGCTTATGTGCTAACATGGACATTGCACCCTGTAGCTTTCACACAGGTGTGGATAATGATCTTACTGCTGTGCCACTCCTATTTAGGTACCTCTAGCATTTTGCAGTGACAGCAGCCTGTGTCAGGTGAGATTGTTATTATTTACCAGGCTTGATAATGCACGGAACATATTAATTGCATGCTATCTGCCATAACATATATACACATAATGTATGGTGGTCCTGTTAATGGACATTGGTCAGATCTACAATGCATCACACTGTTTACCTATGTGAAACAATTGAAGACTATATGAAGCACCTACACTAAACCTTCCAAACTGTCATTGCCAGATGTGTGGACAAAAATGAATACAATGGTGGAGGTGTGTTCCATTGTAGGGACAGGTACTACATATCAGCATTACACATGTTGGGAATACAAACAGTATTGTGGAGACAGCATGTATGTGCACACACTCTAAATGTGTTGGAGCTGGAGTATGACCAGCCCACAGGATACACCATTGTGGACTATACCCTTGCTATGAATGTCACACAATGTCATGTGCTATCTGACATGTCCATGACATGTAGTGGGCTGACTGCAACACTGCTCAACTATCCTGCAAAACATGTCTCACATCCCATACATACCACCCTTTGTCTGCATAACCCTGTCCTCAGTGGAGCATATGACATCTATGGGTGTATGTCATATGGGATAACACTTACATGTGAAATAAGATGGCCATCACAACCATTGGACTGAACATATGTACACATGGCCATAGAGGATGGCCAGAGACATGAAGCAACACACACAGTAGAAGTAATGTACATGTGTGTACACCCTGTTGGACATTGGCTCAACACAATACAACTATGGCCTTTGTGTAATGGTGATATTGCAGATGTGAAACACTAAACATCTTACAGGTCTGTGCACAGCTTGTGTAGGCATAACATGAAACCACCACATAACATGTCTTGAACATCTTGAGTGTGTCACGAGATGGAAGCATTCACCTATACAGTATCCAAATGCATACATGTGTTTCACAACATACATATACATCCACATCAAGCCACAGATACAGTACATTCACCTTGCTGGTGTCAGACATCACTGTCATGCCTGCTTCTCATGTGTGTGAGGTACACAGATTGCATGTGGGACATAGAGTACTGCTATGTTAGCCATGTGTGGGCATAGTTGCTAGGCATCAGTAATATGGTTGCAGATGTGCAGGGGTGTCATCTGTATACACTTCTGTGACCTGTGCACACATTCCACATTAGGGTTTATTTTGTATACACCTCAGTGACGAGGGTCACATTCCACATTAGATATGTATTGTATGTGAACATAGTCATGGCTATGAACTGTGTCAGTAGCTCACACTGTATAGCAATTGTGAAGCCACATGATGCCTTGCAATGGCTATGCACATCAGCCCAATGTGCAGTATGTCCCTGCATATTTGTAGGGTGGACAGACAACATTGCATCAGCTAAAAGCCCATGTTAGTATAACACGTCCCTGCATTGGGACACCATTACTGTACTGTAGATTGGAAAGAACACCATTGTGTTACACATGTATGCATGTCATTCAACATGTCTGCAGAAGACATGTCATACTACATGTGATTGGCAAGGCCATATGCCACACAGCAGGCCGGTGTACTGTAATCCTGTGCTGGTCTGTGGCACCATTGCAAAGTAGGGGCAGCCATGTCAAACATGTGTGTACAGCCACACGCACAATGTCTACACTCAGCTCAGGGGTAGGTGGAATAATGTTGAACACACATGCACTGCTTTGGGGGAGATATGCAAGCTAGGGCTCAGGCAAACACAGTATGCTGTCGACATACTCTACTGCTCATGTCCTCACACATAGGGGATGTGGCCAACACAAACCATCAGTGGCAGATGTACAAAGGTCAGCGATGGTCTGTTAACATGTGACGTATGTTGCACACACCATGGCAGTGTGGTGCAATGGTGCAAAGTGCGTGCATTGTGTTGCAGGTATGGGGCATAGGCTACTAACACAAATGGTGCAATACAAGTATGTATGCTAACCACCACTATAATTGTGCAAGGTGCATGCCGTCTGCTATAACACATGCATGCTGTTGCGTGCAACTCAGGGATGTATGATAACTACCACTATAATTGTCTAAGCTGACACTATAATTGTCTAAGCTGAATGCCATCTGCCATATCACCTGCATGTAGTGTGTGTGTGTGTGTGTGTGTGTGTGTGTGTGTGTGTGTGTGTGTGTGTGTGTGTGTGTGCCTGTGTGTCTGTGTGTGTCTGTGTGTCTGTGTGTGTGTCTGTGTGTGTGTGTGTCTCTGTGTGTGTCTCTGTGTGTGTTTGTGTGTGTGTGTGTGTGTGTGTGTGTGTGTCTGTGTTTGTGTGTGTGTGTCTCTGTATGTGTATGTGTCTGTGTGTGTGTGTGTGTCTGTGTGTGTGTCTCTGTCTGTGCGTGTCTGTGTCTGTCTAACTGTGTGTGTCTGTCTGTGTGTGTCTCTGTGTGTCTCTGTCTGTCTGTGTGTGTCTGGTATAACTTGTAATGTACAGTTCTTGCCTTCCCCTCACAGGTGTTGATGTAGGTGCATTGCCCTCCTGCGGTCCACCTGATGTTGGTGTCCCCACATACTCTAGCAGTGATGATGATAGTATGATTGAGGCAAAGGCAGGGTTATCAGGGGCTGAATCTGTGCCATTGGTTGCCATTTCACTCATCCTCACACACAGTTCCCCTGCCTGCACATACCCCATCACCACTGGCCATAGAGGAAGGACAGTTGGTGGGTGGTAGCATGGAACAGGGAAGTGTGGTGACTATGGAAGGTGTGCCTGGACACCATGATCCCAGTCAACAGACTGGTGATGTCCCACACAGGCATGTGCCCAGCGCTGCTCCTAGGAGGACCACTGGCTAACATGCCCCTGCGAAACAAAGCACATCAGCTGGAGTCACCAGACGCATGTTTCAGGCTGTAATGGAGGCACAGGCACGTGCTGAACAGCACAACAGAAAAGGTCTGAGGCTTCAGAGGGCTGCTGTCCATTCATTAACTGACAACATCCAGGCACTTGCAAATGCTCGTCATCATCTTGCAGATGTTTTGGATAGAAGATTGGGTGACATGGTGGGAGTCCTTGACCATGGCATGTCAATCCTCAAGTGTGGAATGCCTGTACTGGAACATCTGGTGAGAGTGAGGCATCGGGCACGTGAATGTAGGTCAGCTACATCACCTGTTGAAGGTCTACATGAACATGCTACTGCACATTCCCGCTCCCATAGTGGCGGTAGCAGCAGCAGTGCAGCTGGTGCTGTGCAATCCACACCAGGAAACAGCAGGCCATGTGCACGTTGTCCTGGAAGGTCCCAACAGGGACATGATTCCACTGGACATGTGTCATCAGACAGTACCCAGTCTGGACCTCTGCCTGGTTTTGCCCGTGCAACCCCTGGCAGGCGCAGGTCACGTGGCCATGGCCGGACACCGTGAATTGTGAAACCTGCCTTGTACAGTCTGTAGCTGTCAATAATACCCCTGTGTAGGCCAGCCACATGCCAAACCTGTGTGCATGCATACACACACACTGGAAACAAATGTAGGGCACCTCAACACACACACGCATAACATCCACACACACCCAATAATATCAAAGGCCCTAACACATACACACATGATGTCATCCAATGGCACAGCCTAGGCCTCTGGCAAACATTATCACCTTATGCATATGATGATGCCTGTGCCGCATCCCTGTCATCCACTCCATCGGTGCAGGGACATGTTCATATGGTCTGATGCACAGGGTGAACATACTAGGTAGACAATTGTAGATTAATATTGTTGAGTAGTGTTGACAGGCAGCAGACATACCATGTATTACAGTTTTAGAATGCATTTTGTACGTTTGACAGTATGTATCATGTGTAACAACACTAACAGCATGTTGATCTTTACATTCTGCCTTCCTATTTCAGATGTAGTTGCATGTGCCGGGGGATTTCAATATTTGCGGGTGTCCCATATGTACATGTTGACTACCCACAGGTCAGTATGACAATACCTGCATGCACTTTGTAGCTTCCACATCACAGTTATATTCTCCCATGTTTCAATGATGTTTACTGTTCTAATGATCCAAGAGCATGATAGCTGTGTAGTAAGCTACTGTGTTCAGAGCCATCACATTAATAGTGGGTGATATCACAGGTATAGTTACCTGGAGCGTGGAGGAAGTAAAAGAGTGGTATGCTGGATGACAAGGGTAAAGGCCAGTGGAAATAGTGGCTTCTCATTGGGAAGCAGTAATATCCACTGCCATGACAGCATGCAAACACAGACACACCCAAACACTCAGGGATTCACAGACACAATAACACACACTCTGACACACACACAGTTGCCAGTGTTCGGATGAGAACCCCTGCCTATGTGCATATCATCATTATAGTACTACGCAATTACAAGATGCATCACAGAGATTACACATGTACAGGTAGTTGGAATGGCCTAAGATTGAGGACATCGACAGGGATACTACAGTGCAGTAAGTGTACGTGGGGACGGGGGTCCATCAGTAGGCTATGTAACAACAGGTCACACCCCAGGGTGTACATGTTAACAGGCAGTTAGAATGCCCGTCTACGATTGATGATATCAACAGGGATGCTATATTGCATTGAGTGGATGGGGGGAGGGGCATTAACATTTCACTATGGTAAAATACAGCCTCACTCCGGGAACCGGACAGCCATACACACGGACAGCCACACACACACACACACACACACACACACACACACACACACACACACACACATACACACACACACACACACACGCACACACTGTGGCATTCACAAAGATATACACCTATGTCACACGCTTACAGACACTTTACATGTGTGAGATTTAACCACCTGCCTATGCCTTTCTTTCTACACTTCACTCTGTACTGGTGTCAACAACAGTGTTCAGGAGAGTGATAACATGTGGGATGTATTCCCAACCATACGTGACATATATGGACACACACACCCACATGTGCCAGTACTGTGAATCAAACACCTGCCTATCTCATGATAGGTACTACAGAAGTACAGCACTATCGCATCCGGTACAATGCTTACTGACTCTTTCCTTTGACAACTGTGCTGATATATGCACAATATATGCACAGGGGAGGAATTACTGTTACAGGTGTCATGAGGTTTGCCTTCAGTGTCACCCTTACAGCATTCTATATTGTCTGTCTTCCACTTCAATTAACAAAACCTGACCTTAGCAGTTACTCAGGTTATTGTAGGACTGGTTGTAACACACTAGTGAGCTGTCCTCAGTAATCATTCATCTGCAAAGAAGCCCCGCCACTTAGTAGTCATGTCCAAACATCTGTCCATACCTCATGTACGGCTTACTGTACTAAGAGCATATCACCATATACAGTTGGAAATGTTGAGGCTGTATTGCAACAGCATGATGTACTAAGACAACAGTCACCTTCAGACATCAGATACTGCACACACATAGAATCTACACAAACATCAATACATGTACACATATGCGGTCTACATCAGTAAGTGCACTAGCAGGTCAAGGGGATACATTCCACACCTTCCCCACGCTATGTGTGAAACATAGCCGAGCATTACACCATAATGGATGTTGTATTCATGTACTGGTAGGACACCACCACTTTCACCGAGTAGCCAGGTATACATATATTACAACAGCACATATCAGTGAGACACACACAGCATTATTCCATGTCATACTCCTACAAACTGTTATTTGACAGTGCCATGGTGAAGCCAGGGCACTGCAATGGTCAACTGTGAGCACATCATATTTGCCACACACACCTCATGTTTACTGGAAGAGTGCCAGCAATGTGCATTGTTAGAGCTAGGCAGTACACTCATTCAAGCATGTGCGAGGTCTGCGGCTTGTAAACATCTCACCCCAGCATGTACTGACTATTGTGGTACAAAGGCTAATGTCCAGATAGCACACAGCAAGCATGGCTTGCAATTGCTGATATGGGGTATATGTAGGAGCTGTGGCCACAGATGGCTGTACATGTCATGAACATATCACCTGTGACTACTCAGAACATACAGAGCAGAGCTGGATTTCCCTGAGTCTGTCAATACAGGCCTTGTGTAGGTCCTATGGTCCTGTTATTTGGGTATGTTTGTAGGCGCTGCATTAGGTGGACATGTCTAAAGACATACATGCCACATGGGGTGTTGTATGATATGATAGGTGTCATGGGTGACCAGTAGAGAGGGAATATTACCTCTGTCAACATAGATCTCAAACGTTATGTACTGTTAGCATGCTATCTGCCATGTGCATGTGTGTAATGACTGTAGCCACCTGTATGTAGAAAGGATAACGGAAGCTATGGTAATGTCATTTATGTTGTATGAGTGTGGGATGTACATATCCAGGGCAGGTACAGTTAGGTCATATCCAACCATGAGGGTGTTGTTTACTGGTGTACAGCAACAGTCAACCGTGTTAATGCTGACAACATTCAAGGGACCCTGGTATGTGTACAACTGATATAAAATAAACGAAACTGCAACCAAGAAAAAATCCGGACTCCATACAAACAAACCGTCAGTCTTTATTGCAAAATTAAATCCACCAGATTGAGCGCTTTCATCTGCCCTAAGCAGATTTCATCAGAATACTTAATATTCAGTGCCTCACAGTTTTATACTATTCTTAATTGTGCAATTATTCAATAATTAACAAATTAAATAAATCATTCAATAAAATTACATACATAATAATTACATCTGATGACTTATCTGGACCAAATTTAACCCTTTGGTAGGTTGCTTTCCTTTCTCAAAGCCTCCTATTAAAGTGCTACTGTGCATATTAATAACAATGAAATATATATTTATATTAAAATATAATACTATTACTACATAAATTATTTATTATATTAAATTGGATAAAATCAATACAATACATTTTACTAAAATAAAACTTAAACTAAATCACCTCGAACATGTTTCTTGTAACTAAACTTTAAGTAACTGTGCTACTATGCAAATTTTATTATTACTAAAGAATGGATGTACAACAATATGAGGGGTTGGACAAAAATAAATATTTAAAACAGATGTTTAAAATTTACCATATGGGATAAGAATGAATGGAAGAAAATGTAGAAATATTAAAATATATAAAATTATATATGTATACATGTTGTAAGATTATTATGTTATATGTTATACAAATATATATTTTATAAATTTGATAGATATATAATGTTATGTTATGTATAGACATGTGGAAAATATATATGCATGTTAAAATATTCAAACTTTTACAGAGTTAAATAACAAAAGAAAATACACTTATAACTTCAAATTGAGAGAAATATAACTTATTATTATACATTTTTACAAATATAGTATACTAATATTATAAACACAGTTGTCAATAAATCAATACTTTAAAATTTTATTACTGAACTATTAAACATTATATCTTCTATTTGAATATAGTTATATTAAGAGAACAAGTTTAAACTAAAGCAGCTTTATCAATCAGTATAGCCTTAATATTGATATATTCGTTGAGACCTGGCATGTAATTTGATTTAAGTCTCAACTGCCACTTGATCTCTTTCACCAGTAAGTGTTTTTTTAAATCACCTCCTCTGGTATCCATTTTCATTAACTCTAGAATGGCAAACTTAAAATCTGTAAAGCCAACACAATTTACCGAATGTTTATAGAGGGCACTGGTCTCCTTTTTTACCTTAATATCATTAATGTGCTCATACACTCTCTCCTTTAGTGCCCTCTCGGTTTTGCCTACATAGAAGGAGGTACATGTGTACAACTGAGCTGGTTACAAACAGTGGTATTATTGCATTGCATAACACATTATGCAGCTGTGTCTGTACATTGGTACTTTGCACAGTTGATGTAGGCCTAGGTACAGTCCACCAATTGAGGGTTATCTGTTGGACTACCATACTATGTCATACCACATATGGATGTGTGTTGGTAGTCTGGGAACAAGGTGGTGGATGTATATGAAGATACAACCTAGAATGCAGCATTTGCCACTGTCAGCTGTACCTGACTCATCTGTGATGCATTATGTCGGAGTAGTGGTCTTTACATGTGAGTAGCCTTTATGAATATGCGTACACCACCATCTGAAATGGTCCATACCACTGTTATGGCCCACATGTCTGGATCTGAGTTATATGGTGGTAGTGCAATTGTGCGGTACAGAGCCTTCAGCCAGTTGTTCCTCACTGCACAGATGTCAGTATTCCCCATTGTAGGTTTTACATTGAACAAATGGATTACTAAACCCACACATCTAGCACTGAGTAGCATAAGCATCCAATGCAATTGTCATGTAGGTGTCAGGGTGTTACTTCTGGGTGTAAGACATTTGCCTTGGAATGTGGCTATATGGGCAAATGCGACCTAGGTATTATCCACACACATATGTAACATGGATGCATGTGCTCTGTGTTGAAGGCTCGTCATTCAGTCGTGACAGCCTGGAATGACAGACACTGGGCAACCTCATAATAACAGCAGGACATTGGCTCATTGTTTTGGTCTAGCAGTTGCCACTTGTACCATGACATCACTGCGCATGGCATTAATGTGCTTGGTAGCAAATGCCTCATGTAAGGTGATGGACAGCAGCAGAACTTGTGTATATGACCAATGTGAGATATACTTAGGATAGCAGTCCTGCTAATAATGACAACTACTAACACAGCCGGAAGAGGTCATCTTGACACCTGCACCTCAGTACCATTACACAAGGTGGCTCACACATTATGCTTGCACATGCTACTGTTCCAAGTATAATGCCACTGTCCACAATCTGCTATTAATTTATGCCTTTCGGGGCAGCAAGGTTTGTGACACATGCTGTAGGGAGCATCCGCCTGTGTGACCCAGGTAACCTATTGTCTGTCATGTCCACACATGCATGAATGTATATACGTAACATATATATGTCAGTACTTCATGTACATGTATGCATGTGTATCACACAGCACAGACACAGATATATAATTTACGGGCCACATACAGGTATCAGGTAGTAAACAAGTATGATGTACATATATACTGACAAGTAAGATGTACCTAGCTGTAAACCTGTGTGTTTACAATAGGAGTCCATTACAATGTGTTCTGTACATGTAAATGTTTGAGCATGCACACTGTGGTCTTCAGTGGTTAGAATCAGAGTGCATCCCAAACAGCCCTGTGCTAGTAAGTGTATGAGCGTACCTACTGCCACCTTCTGTAATTTGAGTCAGTGCATCCAACAAGCCCTTTGTTACTATGTGTATGAGCATGCCCAGTATAACCTTGTGTAGTTGTAGTCATAGTGAATCCCAAACGGCCCTGTGCTACTAAGTGTATGAGCATGCCCACTGTAACCCTGTATAGTGATAGTAGTTGTCCATTCCACAGATGGCCATACTCCAGTTTAGGTTCCTGTTGTGCTACAACTATACCTCTCAGGCCTACCTGCAGATTATGTGTCTTGTTTGTGCATACAGGTTGTAATGGACATCTACTTTAAACACACATATCTACAGCTATGTACATCGTGACTGTCAGTCTCCCTGTTGTTGTCCTCAATCTTAGAAGAGCAGTCTGACTACCTTGGAATGTGTAATCTCTGTGGCATGTCTCATAACTGCATAGTACTGTAATAGTTATCTGTAGATAGGCAGGAGTTCTGATCCCACCACTGGCAACTGTGTGCATGTGTTTGCATGTGTGTGTGTCTCAGCAAATGTCTGAGTGTGTGTGTCAGCAAATGGCTGAGTGTGGTTGTCTGTGTTTGTGTCTGCATCCTGTCATGACAGCTGGGTTTGCTGCATTCCAAAGAGATACCTCCTTTTGCACTGGCCTTTATCTTTGTCAACTGCTAAACCTCTCTCTTCCCCCCTCCCACTGCAAGTAATCGGCCCTGTGATGTCACCCAGCTCAGAAGTGGAATCAGAGTAAGTGTAATTGTATGTGTTCTGTGGCACATACCCCAACTGTATACCACTGTACTAAATACCTTTACATAGGCAAGACGTGTATGCACAATACTCGCAAGTGTGTGCATATGTTTGCATGTGTGACTACCCTGTAGCCAGGCATACATATGTGTAATGTCTTTTAGCACACCATTTTAGCCATCTGTGGTGACCGGTGTCGACAAAGTATTACATAGTTAGGAATGGTAAAGAATACACAGTCAAATGCGACTACAGTTGGGAATGTTATTTTCCTGTGCCACTGTCGAGCAGTGACACAGAAGTGGTCGCTGGGGTGTAGGTCCATCCCCATCATTCCCCCACCCTAACTCCACAATCCCTGGGGTAGATTACATTAGCCAACATTCCCCACCCCAAACTTCACATACACAACAACCATTCCTTCTCTGGTGAACTGCTTATGATTTAAATGTTATAACACAAGAGATGCCTCTGTTTTGTGTACAGGTCTGTTCCTTTGGAACCCTTCTGTGTTGCAAAGGGTGTTCAGACGTGTATATATATATATATATATATATATATATATATATATATATATAGCTGTGTCTGTATATATGCACACACACACACACACACACACACACACACACACACACACACACACACATATATATATATATATATATATATATATACATGTGTACACATCCCGTAGGTGTATATATATATATATATATATATATATATATATATATATATATATATATATATACATGTGTACACATCCCGTAGGTGTCTATATATATATATATATATATATATATATATATATATATATATATATGTAGTTATGACAGTTGTACAGATGTAGACTTGTCTTTGTTGTTTCACAGAGTACAGTACATTCAAGGGTACTGTATATATGTACACAAAGTGATTTGTTTTCAGTACTGTGGAATACCTGTAGTAGGATGTGCATTATAGACTCCATACAACATGTATACAACCCAGATGGATTAGTGATATGTCCAGTGACTTCAGTGTGCATGGTCCAAGGTTCATGACCTGCAAGCCTTGTTGATGCTGTCAATTAGGACTGCATAAGACAGTTGTAAGCAGGTGTAAATGTGTTTGTGTGACAGTAAGCAGCAGGTAACAGACATGTACAACTCACAGTACACTTGGAATGCCCTTCTTTGGCAATCCTGCTGATGTCACCCACCTATGAATACACCTCTGAGATGGCTGTAACCTAGTAATCTCCATGGCACGTGCTGTAACTGAGTAATGCTGTAGAGTGTTAAACTAGTTTGGTAGGTGTTTTAATCCCAGACAGGTTAACTGTGTGTGTCTGTCTGCCTGCCTGTGACAGAAATGATGCTTTTAGAGTATGTGCACTCTTTACAATTCACATGACCACCTTTGGCAATCCTGCTGATGTCACCCACCTAGAAATACACCTCTAGGACTGCTGTAACCCAGTATTCTCCATAGCGCATGCTGTAATTGCGTATTGCTGTAGTGTGATAAACTAGTTAGTTAGGGGTTCTATTCCAAGAGAAGCCAACTGTGTGTGTGTCTCTAGCTGCCTGAGACAAGAACAATGCTTTTTAGAGTATGCACACTTTTTACAATTCACATAACCACCTTTGGCAATCCTGCTGTTGTCACCCACCTAGTAATACACCTCTGGGAGTGCTGTAACCCAGTAATCTCCATAGTGCGTGTTGTAACTGCGTAATGCTGTAGTGTGATACACTAGTTAGGTAGGGGTTCTATTCCAAGACATGGCAGGTGTGTGTGTGTGTTTGACAGTTAGAGCCTGTATGGAGGTGGCTGTGAGTGTCTAACCACTGGACATGTTGGGGAGTGGATTTTGTAGTTTTCCTATATGGTGTCCGTATTATATGTCACAATGTCTACCTCACAAGAAGTACATATATCAGTCAGCCAAGGAACTGTGTTGGCAAGCCATACCCCTACATCTGGCAAAAGGCCTGGTGAACAAAGCATGCAATCCTACTATTACCCAAAATACGTTCTGAACCCATGTGTCATACACAAACACACTTGCCTAGAATATCCCGCTATTTTGCTAGTACTCTGCAAATTGATGACAGATAGTAGGCATGATGTGATTGCAGTGGGCTGCAGAGGGCATAGCACTCTCTACAGCAGTACAATAGGCACATAATTGTGGACAATGTGCCTTCACTATGGTCCCCACTGGATGCCTGCAACATATGTGGTGCCATCAAATGTGATTCACAGAGGCCATACAATGCCTTACACATGTGCCCTGTATAGGCCAATACCACTGACACCAGGGAATACCTGTATCATGCTATCAATGCAGGTGCAGTGTTAACCTGCTGTCTATAAGCAGGTCCTGCCACATCAGGCCAGTATTGGCATATCAGAGGATAAAAGTCTGTGTACATAACATGTGCCAGCCAAACCAGGTACACCTGTACATGTCACTGTACATTATTGTGGGGCGTGCACATCCCATGCAATGTCCATGTCAAGGACTATCAAACACAGACATGGCATGCATTGCAAAGCTATGGCCATACACAATGGTAACCAGGATGTCAGGACAGTTCATACAATACCCATCTGTGTGGGACATTGCAGACCCTACACCCCTGTACCACACTGCACACCATTGTCAGGTGGCATGATGCCAAGTATTACCCCTCACCCAGCCTTGTACAGCCATCTTGCACAGCCAACCACTACACACCCATGAAGCAATGCACACATGCATGTCAGTACTGGCACCTTGTGTCTGCATGTGAGGTATGATGCTCCCAACCACAGTCACTCCCAGTATAACTCCCATTGGCATACCAACAGATGTCAAACACATTCACATGCCCTAGCCCATAGAACCTCCGGATATCCCCTGTGGTGCATGTAGTACCTGTGCATTACTGCAGTGTGTCAAACTAAGTAATTTGAAAGTGTATTTGTGGGCCTGGCAAAGAGTGTCAATGTGAGTCCATTAGAGAGTGTGGTTGTGTTGACAATGACATCCGTTCATGTGGACAGCCATGTGTGCTACATCTAATGTATGTCTACTATATCTCTGTTGCAGATGTTGCTCACCAGCACACATATATGTTCTTACAGCACACCAACATGTCAGCTTTGTGGCACATGGAGTAACTGCATGCACTTGTAATAGTAATAAATAGGCAGTCAAGGGTTTGAACCCCTGTACTGGTAGGTGTGTGACCAACGATGCTTAGGTTTTAGTCTCTAAACCCTTCTCTGATGTACTTTGCCTCTGTCTGTCCCTCCCACACACTCTCTGGTGGATGTGGAGTTTTACACCTGCTCAGCAGCAGCTTGTGTTTTGTAAGTGATGGTCATGATCAGGTGATGGCCTCTGCACCTATTGCAGCCCTCCTCTAGCTGATTGCATGTGGAACAGCTGTGTTGATGTTCCCATAGCCAATTGCATGGAAACACAGTACAATATCTAGGAACATCATGTTGGTGCTTGCCCATGACAGTCGCTGTGAGTGGTACCTGGATCTGGTGTTTGGTAAACGGCATCACAGATGATATCTACACTGCTACACCTACCTAAGCATCGTTTGTCACACACCTATCAGTACAGGGGTTCAAACACTTGACTGCCTAGTCATTACTATTACAAGTGCATGCAGTTACTCCGTGTGCTACACCTACACTGCTTCCACCAACTTATAACATCTCCCACTCGCTTCTATAAAAATTCCACTTCCAGCTCCATCATAGACTGGATCCTTACCAATTCCCCCCACCAATACCACAAACCCACCACCTTACCTGACTCCCTCAGTGATCATTTCCCTACCACCATCTTAAGACACTACCCCCATATTCCTAAACCCCACCTTATCAAAGACTGTCAAAAACTACCGACTTTCAATTCATCCCAATTTAACTCCATTCTCTGCAACATAGATTGGTCCATCCTAAAACACCTCCCCCTAAACGATGCTGTAAGCACTTTCAATAGCATCTTCATGAATGCTCTAAACTCCTTAGCTCCCTCTAGGAAGATCAGAGTAAAATCAAATCATGCATCCCGGCTCTCCAAAGAGATGAAGTCCCTTATGAAATAAAGAGATTGTGCTTGGAAAACTTGGACTAAAACTAAACAACCACCTTTTCTTCAAAAATACAGGCAACTGAGGAACCTTGCAAAAAAACATAAACTAATGACAAAAAGTTATACTATAGCTCTGCTCAGCTTAACAACAAATCCAATCCTCGAAAATTTTGGTCAACTCTCAACAACATCCTCTATCCTGTAAAGTCCTCTAATCCCTCCCCATACCCTAACTCTTCCTCTCAGGAAACAGCTACCCTTCTGAATAAACACTTTATCTCTTCCATCCAAAATCTGTTAACCTCTAAGCCACACTCTACTTTGACACCCACCCCTCCAAGTCCCACTAACACAACTTTGTTTTCTTTTTAGCCAGTTCCCATTGCTTACATCAAATCTCTACTACTAAAGCTAAAACCTTGCTCTCCTTCCACTGACAATCTATCTCCTACATTCCTCAAACTTGCTGCTGACTCAATTGCCTATCCTATATCTATACTAATTAATCGATCTAGTCTGGAATCAACTGTCTCCACCCTTTGGAAATCTTTCTTCACTATCCCTCTTCATAAAGGTGGAAACTCCACTGACCCCTTAAACTACCGACCCATTGCCATTCTGTCCCCCCTCTCCAAGATATTAGAAAAATGTATTCACTCACAGCTTCTCAATCATCTCCTCACACACCACTTACTTACCCCTACTCAACATGGATTTCATCCTCACCACAGCACTACCACTGCCCTCCTCTCCTTCACTCATATCATTGCAGAGGCCCTAGACAACAATAAACTCATTTCCTGTCTCTTCCTAGATCTCTCCAAAGCCTTCAATACTGTCTCTCATCCTCTACTACTATCCAAACTCGCAAATCTCCACCTATCCCCTACCGCACTTGCCTGGTTTAATAGTTACCTATCTGGCAGGGAACAATCTGTCAAATGGCTCTCATCCTCCTCACCTTTCCTTCCCATCTCCAATGGTGTTCCCCAAGGCTCCATCTTGGGACCCCTTTTGTTTAACATCTTCACCAATGATCTTTACGCCTCATGCAAAGAATCCTCCCTTATTCAGTATGTCGATGAATCCATACATATAGCCATCTCAAATAACATTCCTGAACTACGCTCCCTGACCCAACAGGCCCTACTATCCACTGAACAATGGCTCTCTCACAACCTATTGATCCTAAATCTCAAAAAGACCAAACTCCTACTTTTCTTTCCCTGTTCTCTTTCTCATCACAAAACCTCCTTTTTTATTACATCTTCTAACAATACAACTATCCAGCCTGACACCCACACAAAACTCCTAGGGGTCATTATTGATGACAAACTAAAGTTCAACCTACACATATTCCAATGTATAAAAAAAAAAAAAAACCAGAAACTAGGTCTGCTATATTGGAACAAAAAATTCCTAACCCCTGAATCTAGACTTACCCTGGGCCAGGCACTCCTCCTCCCCTCCCTCTTATATGCCGCCCCAGTTCTTACCAATATCCAGGCCTCCACTCTGTAAACTCCAACAGACTTACCATAAAATAGCCAGATTCATTACTAACTCCCCATACAACTCACACCACTGCATTTCTTTAAACTCTCTTCAATGGCTTGAACTTCTCCAATTTTTGCTATCTTATCAATTTCATATGCTACACTCTGTTGTTTATAAACCTTCCTTCTGTCCATCTCTATCTTCCTTAGTCTCCATCTACATCCCATCCCAGACCCTCCGTACTTCTAACCAACAATTACTTGATATCTACCACCCAAAAAGGTCAGTAGGCAAACTACTCTACAAAGACTCCCTTGCCCATGCTTGGAACAAACTTCCCCTTGACTTACGTTCAATCTCCCACACCTCACACTTTAATAATGAACTAAAAGCTTATTTTCTCAATTTCAGAACCTGCTCTTGCCATGACCCTACCTAATCTTCCTTCCCTTTATGTACCCTCAAAAGGACCATACTTAGTACCTCATTACACCTCTCTCTCCAATGTTTCTACTATGCATTTGCATAATTTTATACAAACAAAAAAAATTATTGTTGACCTATTGAACTATATCAATGTAAAATTGTTACTTAGCTTCTTTTTAATGCAACTTTAACTTTAAGCATGTAACCCAACATATGTGAATCTTTTTGCTATAACTGCTATTATATCAATATTGTTTAAAATTGTACTTGTTTAAAATGTACTACTGGAGCTTTTCTCCTCGGGTCAACACTGAAAATGAGCCACAAGCCGAGTTGGACAAACCCGGTTAACAAATGTCAATAACTAAATAAATAAATAAATAAGTAAATAAATCTGGATGTTCCTCAAACAACATACACAGTGGAAAATAGCCTAAAGACAGGAGGGTGATGTGCCAGACATGACTACAGCATGTAAGTGTAGCTATGCTTCATTGAGACAACTGCCTGTTTAACAAGTTGTGTGTGGTAATGGCTATTCTGCATGTTTTAAAACTGACAAGACAGTGCTCTGTTTGTGTTGGACCCCCATCGGTAGGGCCATCTGTGGTCTGGTCAGTGTGTGGAACCATTTGTTTCGTGTGTTACTCACAGAACACACATCTGTGAACTGCAGGAGCATATTGTAAGGATTGCAGCCAGTACATGGTGACAGTGATGAGTTACTGCCATCGCAACCCTGACTGGACATATGTCACAAGAAAAAGTGGTATGACAGACACTGTCTGGGGTTCTCAGTGACATGCCAATAATGGGCCACTGTTCATAGCTGCAGTCACAAGTCATCTACACTTTGTACAGATGTCATGCAGTATATATGCATGTGTTGTGCTCCCTCTGCAAATGTATACCATCTGTTGTGTTGGGTTGATGGTCATATCTATGTATGCTGTTATAAGTAATCCTGAATGCTGTTGACTATTACTAAGCCATATCTGTGTTTAAACTGCAACACCATAGACTGTATGAGTTAGGAGGTCCCAGCAGAACCTCCTGTCCCACTTCAGCTGGCCATGGCACTAGGCACATCTGGGGCCCAACCTTGGACCTCCACCTCTGTTGGCTCTGCACCACCTTCTGGTGGTACCGCCACTAAGGATGGGGCTTGTCCCTCCTGGGAGTGGGTCCAGACAGGAGCATGTCCGCTGTTGTACAGTCTTGGATGTGGTACGTAGAGGGCTCAATAAGGGGTTTTGAGGCCAGATATGTCAGCTTGAGGGCAGAGCATGACATTTACAGGGTGAGGCTGCCCCTCCTAGACAGCCCCCAGCACTGCCACCTTTGCAGCTGTTTTGGTGCAGTAGTGGCTGCCCATGGCTGGGGACCTCCGTTCCACTGTTTCCATGGGGGCTCATGGGCTTGTGACAGCCAAACACCCCTCCCTGTCCGAGGTGTATCCCCCACATGTGTCATATACCGACCATGTATGCTGTCTCGTCTGTCATCCTACCCTTCCTATCCTCCACGAGCATGCCTACTCTCCTTCCCCCACATCCCACTCTCACCCTACGGAAACTAAAGGCCAATCGGTTCCCAGAACAACATTTGCCCCATACATAGCTGTCCATTTCACACATGTCCACTGGACACATGTAACCCTTTTAATATGTATCACAACATACTCCAGTTGTCTTCACCCCTGTCTCTCAGGCACACGATCCTAGTATGCACATGACTCCAAAAGGTTCCAGGTACACGTGATGCGAACGACCCCATTGTACACACAACACTACCGGTCCCTCTATGGTTACCCCATTTACCTTTATCATGATGATGATGTTGCACACAACACCTTGCAAGAGTACAGTTTTCACATAATGATTGGACAGGAACTGTTGTGTTAATGTAAATAAAAAGCACGGAGTGATGTATTTGGCCAATGTACAAATGTTTGTGTGTATTAATGACACATGTCTGTCTGAGTCTTGATATTACATAGGACAACACCACTACATAATACAGGCATTGCTGGTGTTTCCCTTTTCATTCCTTTGTAATGCTTTGTTGTCACATGGGATGTTCTTGATATATCTATATATACGTATGTATCTATATCTGGATATAAACACTCACACATACATCTACATGATGGAATACATTTCCTATACTGTTGAATGACTGCACTGGATGATATGTTCATGATAAGATCCGATGTCTGTATATCTGCCATGGCTTAGTGGTAAATCACAATAGCTGTGTGTGCAGGATCCTGGATTTGAGCCTTGCAGAGGCTGTTTATTTTGTTGCTGGGCAGAACAAGGCCATTGGATATGGAGTGATTAAGGCACATTAAAGCAGTTGTGAGTGGGTGTGCATGGGTTTTTATGGAGCTAAGCAATGCTAACCTCCGGTTACAGTTTCTTATACTCATTTAGCCTCTACATTGCTTTACCAGTGTAATACTCGCATACTGGTGGCCAAATAGGCTTACACCCGCTTGCTCCTGCACTTGTAAATGCATTGCATTTGGTGTTTGCATCTGACACTTACACCCCTGGGTGGGAGTGAGGACTACGATATTACCTTGTGATGCCTATTACATCGGATTACATGCACACAGTATCGGGAATGGCTGCCCATTAGGCGAGAGCATGCCGTTCGACTGTACGAAATCTGTGGCCTGTCCAGAGTTTGATTCATATTATTGGTGTGCTCCTCTTACAATCTGCACCCATCTGGCTAATATATGGGAACTGACACTCTTCAATACAAACAAGTAATTGGGTTTTGGAACCCACATCCTTCAGCCAAGTCATGCTACTGCATACTTAATATTCTATCATCTTTCTAAAGTTGTCAGTGGAATATGTGCTTTCTGTCTGTATCAGACCTCTCATACGATTGGGAAAAAATACAAACTGAATCAGGGACACAACATAACAACATCAGGGACACATTTAAATTATTGGTGCTATTAACCTGACACATTGACAGACTCAGAGCATATGAATTCATACACATTTTCTGAGGTAAATGATGTTTATAACTCTTAATTGTTGTCATTATTCATTACATGTAATTCACCACCTTTCCTCCAAATGTCACTAGTCTTAGGAGGGATTAAGTGGGACAGAGTTAGAAATTGAGTCGAAATCAGGGACGTCCCTGGAAATCGGGGACAGTTCAGAGGTATGGTCCTTATTTTTTCCCCTAGTGGTTTATGTCCTGTACAGTGGATTTGCTCTAAGGGGTTGAGAGGTATGGGCATCAGCTATGCCCATTTCAGAATATGACTTACATCCCCAGGGCGGTCCTAATATGACTGCACCAGCCAACACTTGCACACCTAGGCCCATAATTGCATATCCATAGTTCCCACACCAGCCACTCCTCTACATCACTCATCCTTACTGTGGGTGCAGGTGGGGTATAAACACACCATTACACACTGCCCACTCTTCCCGTGTCGGGACACATGTCATACATTGTGTCGACCCATGGGTTATCAGGATTGCACAACCGACTGGTCCATGTACATCGACAGCCTGGTTTGATGAATCATTACCGGGACTGCCTCCGATGATCATTAATTTTTGGTGTCCCACAAGGGACATCGATGTCTGTGTTTTAAGATTAGACCTGGCAGGTCTCTCCCACTGGTAGTATCCTGCCAGTGGTCTGGGAAGCAGTGGTGTGTTTACTTTTATTGTGTGTCTGTATGTCTCACCGGCTTAGCTGGGGGGGTGGGGGGGTTGATGCTATGTGTTACATGTTTGTTTATTGGACCCTTCACCCCCATATGCACGGCCTGTGAACATATGTAACTCGTAACTGTTGTATCATATCCTATATACATGTGTATATTTACAGTCACATATACATATATATATATATATATATATATATATATATATATATATATATATATATACATATATGGTTCTAGGTTACAACATCGACAGCACATAACATCGACAACGACATCACCGACACCACATCATCAACAGTTCACAAACACGACACCGCACACACTCAACACATCATCACAACAACTAATAAACAAAACAAATTCCCTGACCAAAAACCACACACACAACACAAGCACACCTAAATCCTAACAAACAAACACTAAACCTTACATACACAACTATCCACAACCCTAACCGAAACCCTAACCCTAAGGTCCGTCACTATCGCACACTAACCTGACCCGCGCCCTAACCCTAACTCACTTAACCCGCCCCTAACCCCAAAAAATTCACTACTGCACCCTTACCTAACCCCCTAACCCTAAGGTCCGTCACTATCGCACACTAACCTGACCCGCGCCCTAACCCTAACTCACTTAACCCGCCCCTAACCCCAAAAAATTCACTACTGCACCCTTACCTAACCCGCGCCCTAACCCTAACTCACTTAACCCGCCCCTAACCCAAAAAAATTCACTACTGCACCCTTACCTAACCCGCGCCCTAACCCTAACTCACTTAACCCACCCCTACCTCTACAGACCGTCAACATCGCACACTTACCTTACTCGCACCATAACGTCCATCACTACCGCATACTTACACATCCTTTCCCCATGTCGGTGTTCTCCGCGTCGGTGTTTTCATCCATCGATCCTCTGGCGTCGGTGATTTCGCTGTCGGTCTTGTCATCTGTTGATGTTGTAACCCAGACCCATATATATATATATATATATATATATATATATATATATATATATATATATATATCTATACACATTACTATATACAGATATATCTGTATATGTATGCATACGTGTATATTTATATTTTGCTGTATGTATATATATATAACATATGGGTCTATGGGTGTCTGCATATGTATATATTTATAACGTGTAAAGAGACAGCAAACTAAATTACCAGTATTAGAAGAAACAAGCCAGGATCCACGAACCAATATTTATTGAGCGCTTTCGTTTTTTAAAATAAAAAACTTCATCAGAATGATTACAAATGAACAATGATTGACCCAACTTATATAGCAATCTTGCTTACAAAAATGTTAATTAGCAATCAGCTTAAAGGTGTAGTCTCTAAAACACAAATACAATAAATACATACCTTAAAATACATAAAATGTATGATGTATAATATATAAAATCTGTTAAAAACATATATATGTAAACTCACAGGAAACATTTCATTATAAATTATATATTAATTATATAAATATTTGCTTATATATAAATATATATATATATATATATATATATATATATATATATATATATATATATATATATACAAATACGTTGTGAACTGCATATTGATCACATATATCCTTCTGCCCTTAGTCTAAGTATAGGGCTGATGGAAATGTTACTATTAAGGCCTGGGTATTCGGTAGCATTAGTCCTCATCTGCCACCTTAATTCATAAAACTCTAAAAAGTCATTAACTGGACTCCCCCCATCCCCCATTGATACCTGCTCTAAAACTGTGAGCTTACAATTGTGTCCCTCATTATTATTTATGTGGACTTCCAAGGCATTTGTAATGTCCTGCTTCCTGATGTCATAGCAGTGCTGATAGACCCTACTTGTAAGGTTATTGATAGTCTTGCCAATGTAAAAACATGGACATAACTGGCAAAGGGCATGATAAACTACAGATTTGCTGCTGCAACAAAATTTCTTCTTATATAAATATTTACCATAATTAGGAATATCAATCTCAGTGCACTCCATGATATGTTTACATTGAAGGCAAAATCCACATTTCGACATACCCCCTACTTTGGTGTCAATAATATTGTTTCTCTCCAACATATTTTTGAAGGAAATATCCTTCTGATAGACAATTTTTGGGGCCTTTCCCACTATTTCAAGATAATCTTGACTGGTGTGAAATAAATTCCAGTTATGCTGAATAATCTGGGTAATGTCAGTAAATTGTCGGTTAAACTTAAAGATAGTTGACCTTTTAAAGTCAATTCCTTCCTTGGGTAGACTTTCATTTTGAATAATGCCTTTACCAAGAACTTATATGTATTTACTGCTGCTTATTTGTGCTTACACCTGCTTACTAGTACCTTATTCATTATGACAGTGCCACTTTGCTTGAATGATATTTAAATTAAATATCTCATGCGATACACTTATGTCAGCTTTACAGCAAAATGACATTCATTCCACATGGAAAATGATATGTGCTATTGCTGGGTTCAAACCGTGAATGCCTCTTCATTAGGCGGATGCTCTAAACACTACACTATTGACATTTACATTGATTCCGCATGTTTTTCTCTATTTGAATGAATATGATGTGTAAGCTACGCTCGGCGGAGGGCAGCAATGTGCAAACACGCTGCGCTTTGCTTACACCTTCGATATTGCAGCAATTCAAATGTATAATAGGGACACAGGGAATCTAATTGTGAAAGTTCTAGGGACAGGGCTCAACATTCCACTACGTGCTTGTGTGTTTACTACTTCGATTTTATTTCACTGTTCGTGGACACTCTTGTATGCTTAGCATACATTTTGGTATCCACAAATACTGAATTACTGACTTACTATTAGGGGAGGGCTCTACTAGTAGGCATAGTAGGTTTTGCAACTGTCGGGGCATGTTTACACCTCCATAGAGCACTTGTACACGCCCCCTGCACTCGCACACGTTTCCTGTGCATGTCGAGGGTGTGGCAGCGCATCCTCATACATATTCATATGGCGCTGCTGCACCATATGTAGTGAGGACGCTCGGCGCAAGGCTCAAACCGTCCTTGCACCAAGCTTCTTGAATCCCGGGGATTGTTTGCAATGCTTTGAAGTGCATTGCTTGAAAAGTGCCATGGTTGTAGAACAAAGGTACCATGCTTTGAAATGTTTTCCTGTTTGCTGGATTCTAATTTATGGAATATCTATGTATCTGTTTCACAAACTGACCCCCTTGCCCCATAAAAAAGGGTAGTATAATATTTTAAAATGGAACTATGGATTTCTCACAGCCATCTCGACATTTCTTAATAAAATAACCTTGTATGACAATTAATTGATTTTAAAGGTCTAAAAATGCATAGTAATTTTTTTTTCTGGCAGCCAAATCTCATGACTAGAGCTTTCTTGGGCTCTGATCGATGAGCCTGACGCTGTTTTCACTGAGGTAACTCACAATACTCCTGATTACTTACACATGGAAAATCATTAGATAGTCCTGACTTCTAGAAACAGGAGCATGAGAATGATAGTAACTAAACTGTGAATCAGGAATTAGAGGCCAGGAAGTGCAGATGATGAATTATGTATTAGTCAAATTCTGCATCTTTCACCAACTGAGCCATAGTTCATCTAGTGTTTTAGAGACAAGAATCTTCAGATGTCTATGAAAGACAGTATTCCATTTTTTCCCGGCCATCTCAAACGAGTGAAATTCAATAGTTTTCTTATTTTACAAGTCCCATACGTGACAAGCGTTATGTTTAATTTGTTTGATGGTTGAAGGAGATAATTTGTTTGTTTGGTCCTGCAAAGTGACTTGCTCAGACTCATACAGCATGCAGGTAGAAGTTATGAAATTCAAACTAGACATAAGGAGATTTTTTTTTTTTTGGAGATGGTTAATAGTCTATTGACCAAGCCTCTGGGACTACACTAAGATGTATTATCCTTTGAGAGAGGTGATACTGGACAAGTCCCAATGAATCTGGTGCATTTGCTCCTTTGAACAGCAATGCTTTAAACTCAACTTTCTATAGTAATATTACAGCTGAAGCAGCGGTGTTGCAATTGTTTATGTAAAGGAAGCTGAGAAAGTCTATACTGAGTTAGCCAAAGTTTAAAAGAAAATCTCATTAAATTATTCTGAAAATGAGACCATTTAAAGATTTATAGTATGGCGTGTGTGTGTGTGTGTGTGTGTGTGTGTGTGTGTGTGTGTGTGTGTGTGTGTGTGTGTGTGTGTGTGTGCATGAGTATGTGAATGTGTTTGTGTGGGTGCATCATCAAATACTTGAAGTCAGCAGAGTACACTGACAGCAAGCTGGATAAATCAGATTCAATGCATGAATTAAATACACAACGTGCATGAGAGGGAAATGCCAGTAAAAAGCATATTTGGAAGGAGGAGAAGCCCCTCCCTCATTCTTTACATATATTAACTTTGTGCTGAAATAATTGCAAGACAAAGAAAAATACCCTGCAAAAGCTACAAGAAGAAAAGCTACTCATATTTCTGTAATCACAATACAAACATTTAATGGAAAAACATTCAGGGACTTGTGAATTTGGCGAGACAGGACTGGGGATACTGCATTTCATAAGAAGCCATCTATATTTAATATATACATTGGATGCACAAATGTGGAGATGCTTCCTCATATATATGTTTTTTGTTGTTGTTGTTGTGTCTTTCGGCTTTTCCCGGTTAGGGGTCACCACAGCGAAACTCCGGTCCGCTAATGATTGGTAGTTGATTTTTACGTGCCGAGTTACCAGCCCTGATGCACAACCTTCAACGAAGGTACGCCCATTCATGCATGTATTTCCTCAAAATCAGAGGCACCAAAAGCATTAGCTAATTTCACAATGCCCATGGTCTCTTTTTAGGAGCAACAGAAGGTGGTAGTCACACTAATTAGAAGAAAGTTGGCCAGGGTATCAAGGACGATCTGCTACTATTTTTGATAAATACCATTAAATCTTTTACAGCCACCTGAGCTTTCACTAGCTGAAGTAGAAAGGACCTTTGTGTAATATCTCGCCCAAAGGATGGCACACTCAGGAGTGCACCAGCCCCATTAATAATGCACTGCAGTCTCGGTAATGGAAAAATAAACCCAAACACCTGAGGTGGGAATAGAACCCACAGCCTCCCAAATTCCAGCATCAAAGCACAACAACAAATATAATGTGTGGCCCAGAAAGCAAAAAAAGACACAATACAACACAGCACAGGCTGCCATGAAAGAATGTACCCTAGTTCAGTTTTGGCATAATGGTTGAGTTGTTTGCCTTACATGCAGAAGAGACAGGGTTTAATTTTTACCTTTTGGGAAGCATGTCTAAGCTTAAAAAGAGCTCCCCCCATGTCATTAGCCTAGTTACCATTTATGAACTTATATTAAGCAGTATTAAACCTTACTCACTGTAGCAAAACCTATAACTCTTCTGGAAATGCTCTTTGTTCTATGTATCTAAGATCTGGAATCCTAACACAACACAACAACGTACAAGGCTTTAAAACTCTATTAAAACAATACTTTAATGATTTGTGGTTATGCTCTCGCACATCTCTAAGCTAACCACCATGTATCACTTCCACTTTAGCAAATCTTTGCATTCTTAATGGGTCAGTCTCATCTTAACACTAGTTTTACTCAAGTAGCTTTGGACTTATTGAATCTTCTCTTGCATGTCTATGATGCCTCAGTGTAAGCTGTGTAACACTATGAATAGTTTGGAAACAGCACATAGTTACTTGCTTGCTTGTCAGTAATGTCTCAATGTATGTTATGATAAGAAGAGTATGTTAAATAGTACAGTTTTACTTGCCTGCTTGATAATGTTATTAACTAAGTCTGTATTCTTGTGTAACCTGTATCTAACATACTCAAAAGTACTTTACACATTGTTATATTTGTCACAATGTGATATCTATAAATGTTATTCTAATGTGGAGGTTTTCTTTCTGGCCTCTGCTGATAAGGGGCAATTTTTAGCTCAGTCAGACTGTCCCAGTCAGCAAAGGTAAATAAGTAAATATTTCTGACAGCATCCAGGAATAACAGATTCAACAGCTAGCAGTGCAGACCTGTGATATCTTTATTTCAGCCTTTGTCATGGTCAGTCCTTAGGCAGGCTACCACTAATAGCTGTGACCACCCCTTCATCTAATCAAGGAATCAGTACTGAAAAGCAACTACAAAAGGCAGACTCTTGTGAGACAGCCAGCAGCTTCTATGGTCTCAGACTAGGAGTATGACTGCAGGATAGCTGCAAGTGACCCTTTTTTACCCATATATTACACGAGATGGGTAATTCTTTCTTTTTTATTCCCCTCCCCCTTCGCCTCCTCTAACATTGTGAAAATATAGGAACAAAGGACTGCTTCTCTTGAGGGTGCCTTTCTGGAGGATTAAGCAGCCATTGTTGGCAAAATACAAATTACAGCTGCTTTATGGAGTGTCCCTCCCTCTCAGCTGGACCCCCGTCCCAGAGGCACATGGACCATTATCTCTTAGTAGATGAAGAGCTCAGGGCTCACAGATGTGATTATTAACACCTCTTAGCAAGCATTTCTTCCAAGTAGTAATTAGAAACTTGTACTACCCCACCCAGCTACAAACAGACACATAGTTAATAGAACAACTATTTCAATCAATTCAGTAACTGAGCAAACAAGCAAGCGAATAAACAAATAAACAAACAAAAACACATACAGGTTTCTAATGACAAGCCTCATTTAGGGTGTTAAGATAAGCAGTCACACCAGGGTCATTGCTTTCGTATTTGGTCAGCAAAGCCAGTATACAATAAGGACTTATAAGTATATATTAAAAGCCTACTGTCACATTGTATCACAGAGGGCAGGGTGGGCTTGTGGTCTGCGTATGGCAGAGTTCAATTTACTGCATCACCTCTTGTTAGACTCACTGTACACCCTTATATGAAAGATTTACACCATACAGTCCCTCTGTGCTCCTAGCCAAAGCATTAAAGAGAAGCTTGCCTTCTCCCAGACAAGTGCACGTATTTCAACAGAATTTCATTTATATATTTGTGTATTTGTTTGTTTGTTTGTCTTTGTTGACCGGGAAAGTCTAACTGGTCAAAGCCCATTTTCAGAAGAGGCCAGGGAAAACATATTCATGAGAACGCATTTTTTAACAAACATACATCATATGGACAGCTCATAAGACATCTAGATACAAATAAGTAATTGTTCTACAGTAACAATATGCAAGATGAAACAAGTATTTCTTTTGTGGTGACATTATACATGATATTAAATTCCAGGTCTATGCCTATCTGATGTTGATTTAGTATGCAAGCAGTAAATGTGCAATATATGTGGCAAGCAGACTTCAGATAGGCTTATAAGGCATGGGTAAGGAGGGTGACAGTATAGATGTTGGGAATAAATGAAATTAAGGTAAAGAGAGTGAAACATTATTCAGTAGATAAATAATAGTTAAAAGCTAGAAGAGGGAGAGAGACATTCTATAATTCAAGGCTGGAGGGTGTACATGCTAACATGGAATCTGGTTATAAGAAAGTGGTGTTGAGTATTTGAAGGAGATGGATGAAGTAGAAAGGTGAGGAAGAAATTGAAATGTAATCTGGGCATTAAGACAGGAAGGTAATTGATGAAAGGTAGTAAGGATCATTGTATAGAAGGGAAGAGAGGTGAATGATGTAGTGTAATGCTGAGAAGTTGTTGGTGCTGTGTCTTTCAGCTTTTCCTGGCTAGGGGTCGCCACAGCGGAACTCCGGTCCGCTAATGATTGGCAGTAGATTTTTACGTGCCAAGTTGCCAGCTCTGACACACAATCTTCAATGAAGGTACGCCCATTCACATGTCTCCACACAGAAGATGCTCTAGCTGAGAATCGAACAGGACAGCGTCTTACTTTGAGGCGACAACGCCACTGCAGCAGCACCACCACCGCAGTATTGATGCGGGAAAATAAGATGCAAGCAGACATTTTATGACTGCATCATACACCTTATCACATTTGCCTCCAAATACATGAGTTGTACTATGCATTTGTAAATATCCCTGGCTGTGCATGTGTTGATCAGACTGCTCAGAGCTAGATGTGACATCAGACCTCTGAAATTTGCATCTGAATGGAGACACAGCAGTTATTTACTAGTATGTAGCAGTGCAAGAGAAGCAAAATATGTATGCAGAGAGCTTTGTTCAGCACTTCTATTCAGAATGACTGTCTGAACTTCTGACCCAGTGGAGAAGTGATTCACTAGCAGTCGACCTGAACAGAGTAAAGGGGATCTGTCAACTGACCTGCAAATGATGTTCTTAACTCACTTGCAACTGATAGAAAGATGGGCAGCTAAAATTAGATCATGCATTTGTTATAAAAGACATGCTTTTATGGTCAGTCTTTCAGTTCCAGAGAAACATACCTGCCTAGAAACTGAAAATAAAGATGTCAGCGGAATGGTTAATGCATATTTTTATGTGCTGTAATTGTATTTCTTTATTCATGTTCCTGACCTATTCCTTCTGATGTTTTTATGTATAAATATTGCCATTATACCACTGCCATTTTCTCTGTGAACTTATCTGCTAGAGGCCCTGCAGGTATTAAACTGCTCTTGAGTTTTTCTTTTCACATGCATAATCCACTTTAGGGCATCCCCGCCAGTACTTTGCATGCTTCTACTTTATAGCCTGGATGAACAAAAATACAGTATTTTATTGCTTCCTTTCAAATATTTCATCTGCCAGGCCTGGACCTCACTTTAGTCTTGTTCTTCTCTATTAATCTGCTATTTTATAAAATAACAGTTAGAACTTTCTCATACCTCAGCCATGGCTACCCCTAATTAATTGCCATTCTGTTTTACTTAATGCATTTAACTATTTTTCTACATTATTCTCTCAACAGTATTCTTTCTTCTTGTTTTGTTTAAAACTTAAGCCCATTGCTTTCCAACTATGATATGCATACTTAAATATACTTTTATTACATTTTATACATATGCAAGATAAGTAGCCCGACTAAATCTAAATTCATTCTCTCTTCTGTACAATTTTTGTACATATCTACCAGTGGTCCAAATTTTCTTGTCTTTACTTGTTTGTCTGTAGTTATGCACATTGATGTGTAAAATAATGCTTACATTCACTTATTTGAATGTCACTATTTTTAACTAAACATTTACTGCAATTATTATGGATTGTTTAGTAACTGCATGTAATGTGCTGCTTTACTGTTTGAGTATGATTCATATTAAGCATCTGCCTTACTGTTACCTTTGGGTTGGGTTGTTACTTGTGTTGTGTTCTACGTATTGTTTTTGTGTCTGAAGTTTGGACTGGGATTTTGGCTTAACGTATATCTGGACCAGATAACATACCTAGTTAACAATGAGACGATAACAATAAAATAAAAATGACCAATTGATACAGTTCACTGCAACTTTTGGTGAGTTGCATATCTAACATCAGACTCTTTGAGTCATTTCATGTGCTTTTACCTATCTACTACTGTAAAATGTATTAATTTACTGTTCTATCATCTGTTCATTGACAGGCAAGTTTTCTTTTTTCTTACAACTTAAAGATTATGAAGGGAATGGTTTGCAAGTTCTAGTGCTAGACGTTTTACTCTGACATCTTAACATATGTCTGCAGTTCTCTTTTTGGCATGTGCCACAGTCCACTACAGCAGGCGATAGAGGGGAATCTTATATTTCATAAAGCTATTGGAGAGCTTTTAGTTTGTTTGTAAGTTGTGAGGTGTTGAAGCCTGTCAAGTAAGCAGAGGTGAGACAAATTTATTTTTACCCTTTGTAATCCTCCATAAAGTGAAAGTCTTCTGATCACTAGTCTGTTATCTGCTGCCCACTGACATTGGGTAAATGAATTGTAGTCATAAAGTTCACATAATGTGCCTCTCAGTATGCTGATAACATTCAGCTTCCAGACAAATAAGAACATGCAAAAAATGTACCCCACCCCAATCTAATGTCAATGACTCTTTGAGAGCTCCCAAGCCCAATGGACTTAGTTTAGAGAAGCTGCAATCTGCAAGCCATTTGAGGCCTACCGCACAATTATGTTTCACAGCACAAACTGATGTCACCATTTCAGACCTATAAGATTTTTCTCCAGTAAATCTCAGACTGAAATAACAGAAACTCTGTTCATGCTCTCTGCTGCAGCTGCGATTTGGCTTGTGTAATTTATGACACATGTGATACTTGTTCACAATGTCACCAACTCTATGATTAAAAGACTTATTTAGAAAACACTTGGCATGCTTAAATGAGCAAGCATGATGCAAAAGGTAGAAGATTTAAGGTCTTATGTGCCAGGGGGTAGGAAAAGCATTTGGCATGCTGACATGATCAAGCATGATGCAGAAGTTGCCAAGATAGGAGGTCTTATGTGGCAGTGGGTAAGAATCTAGTTGACCAAATGGAACAGATTCCTGCCTCAACACTGCACAGTCTGATCTTAAGAATGATGTAATTATACAAAGTTTTATCTGAGTTTGATTAGGGAAAATATGTTGCAGTATTCTGTAACTTTAGTAACAGACATACACTGCAACAGAGAAGGAAGAGAACAGAGAGAGAAAACTCTGCAATGAACCTTCCTGACTCCCTTTCAGGAGCCGGTGGCTAAATGTACTTCTCCTATTGACAATATCCTTCTACAACAAGGTGTGGAGAGCTGTACAGCTTTGTGGTTATCTAGAAAAAACATACTGTATAATAACATTGGGATATATACTGTACAACATTCCAGTATCCAGGACAGAAATACAAAGTCTGATCACACCTACACATATTATCATTCAAATATTTAGAGGGCTTCCTTTATTTATTTTTACTTCTTGTTGACAGACTGCAGTGGTGCAGTGGTTAGTGTGGTGGCCTCACAGCAAGAGGTTCTCCGGTTTGATTCTTGGCTGGAGCACCTTCTGTGCAATGTCTGCATGTCCTCCCCATGGTCAAGTGAATTTAAAGACATGCAGGTAGGTACAAGTGTGTGTGGGTTTGCCTTCTTTGAAGGTTGGGCACTGGGCTAGCAACTTGACACTGTAAAAATTCACTGCCAATCATTAGCGGACTGGAGTTCTGCTGTGGCAACCCCTAACTGGGAAAAGACAGATGGACTGGAAGAGCCATTTTAAACCTACTGATGTTTTTCATACTTATTTAGGCAAAAATGCTTACTGTTCTATGTAATTACCAGTCAGCACATGGAAAATGCAGTGATTTCAACTTAAGTAGCAGTTTTAACTATCTGCACTTCTTTCCAGTCTAGTTCAGACTGTTTTGCAAGTCCTTGCCATTGGATTTGTTGCAAATGTTTCTCTTATGTTGTGGTCCGTGCCTGAGTGATATCATACAAAGTCCTGCAAAAATTAACATTTCATCAAGCAATAACATATAGATCCTTTATCCTTCTATCGTCTGATACAGTTCCTGTTTTGATATGCTGCTTAATTCCTTAACAGAGAGTGAGCTTTGCATACAAAGCTGTATGTGTTGTTTGACAGGTGATGCATCATTTTGATACATATTCATTTATTTAGTTTGTTTGCCAGGATAGTACATTGATCACAGCAGACCATTTGCAGACACAGCTTGTGTTGTATATGCTATTCCTCAACACTTAACATTTACTTGCTCTGTCATCCATTTTGTGAATCTGTACATTTCCTATTACTACTTATTTACTTCGTGCCTCTGATACTGGTTGTTGTGACATTCTTCTAAAACCATAGCCTCATGGAAAAGGTCAGCCATTACTATATTGATATACTAATTTAATTTAAAGAGCATATTTTCTTAATGTTCAGTGTTTTAAAAGTGATTTTACTTGTTTGACATTAAATAGTCATTCTTTCTAATTAACTGTTATAAACTGTGTAATGACAATCACACCATTCAACCTGTGAACATTTAAATCAGCACTGCCCTTTAAAAATCATAACACAGTCAGAAAGATGATCAGAGTCATATTTTCCCTATGTCTTTATTTGAATTTGTTAACTGAGTAGGTGGGATGATCCAAGGACTCCTTTCAGCTATGACTCCAACCATAGCAAAATACAATTACAAAGCATTTAATGAAAGGTTAAGATACTTGGCTAAGAGAAAATGTGAATCGTAAATTTGCAAGGAAATATATATAAATGTAAGGAATACATAAGTAACACAGCTCAGTTTAACAAATGCAATTGAAGATTATGCAGCAATTCAAGATCAGTGACTGAAACATTTAATAGATGTTAAGAAAAGGAATATACCTGCATAAAAGAATGGTGGTATTAAAGAAAAAGACTCTTAATAAAAGAATGTCTTCATATGCTAGATGTTATATAGCTACTGCAAGGGAATCTTTGTTTAGTGTTAGAGTATTTAATTAGATGTCTAGTTCTAAACAGGTCTGACTTAATGAAGAAAATCTGCAAATGTTGGAGAAGTAAGGCGGAATGCGATGGCCAGAATAATAGTGTTTTGCCTAAATCATAGCAGTTTAGATGTATGATAACTCAGCAGTGAACAGACAATCTCTTATATACAGAAGCATTTTTAAACTTTGTTACCCTTATCATAATAGCAAAGATGATTTGCACATAACTGGCCCAGGTAAGAAATAAAATTATTTTGCACTGTTTTATTGCTATGATCAATATTCTGTTGCTAATATTGTAATTTAAGGAACCACTGAAATTCCAGCAAGCTGAGCAGCTGATCAAAAAATGTCCACCCAGTACTCTGAAGTCAGAATCATGCTGATTTTCAAGATTGACTTCACATTGCTGTGTGAAGACTAGCCTTCACGAACTGGTATGCTGATTAGTCAGGAAAACAAGAGTGCAGAAGTTCCTCATTAAGTACATGAAATGAATGTGATAATTTCTTTAAAAGGTTCATGAATATATATGATAAAGTCACAAATCTAGTTCACTAATGAGTGCTATGCTCTGCTAAGGCCTATTATGACTGGTGGGATGATGCCTTAGTAGGCTTTTGTGTAGTTTCTTTTATAATGTTATACTGATCCATGAAACTGAACTTTCTAAAGATTTTTATTCAAATTTAATGCATTAATATAACATCATAACATTTAAAGGACAATTGTGCACGCACGAACACACACACACACACACACACACACACACACACACACACACACACACACACACACACACACACACACACAAAATAAAATAAAGCTACTTATAATAGTGTCTAAATCAAAACAATTAAGCCTTATGATTCAAAGAAAAATCTATAATTATGATAATTAACATAACTATTGCAAAATTTGTAAATCAATATTTTTCTAACAACACATTCAGCTTTAACTAATTATATTCAGAGGTAATATTATTTGTTTTCACGTTAATAGTGATCAGTTCATTCTGACATACAATGTTTTTAATATTTATAAATTCCATAAACAAGGGAGCAATTTAATTTTTCCATTTTTTTATGAATGGCTAAAGGACTAGAAAGAAGAGGATATTATATTCTGGGAAAACTTCCAAGAATTGAACCATTGAGTAAAACTAATGTTTTAGATAAATTAAATGTGTCTGTTCATAGAGCTTGCAAAAAGCCATTGATCTCTTTCCAAAAAGGTCATAAGATTACACAATCAAAACCGCATGTTTGCCAGTCAGGTTTTAATATAGATTTGCATCTGCATCATCTAACATCTTTTATTAAACATGAGTTATAATTTATAAGGAGTAATAAAGATTCTTTGTAAAAGTTTCCAGGAGAAGAATTTTCAATATAAACATGATGTAGTTTTTTTTTTTGTGATGCTATCAAAATTAACTTTTTATCAACTTTAAATAAGTTTGTATGACTTATTAGTGAAAAGTAATGCCAATAATCATTTTTAATATAGACTTTTATATCTTTAACAAGCTGATAAATTTTAAATAAGTACAATGTTCCTGAATCATTTTTAAGTCAAAGTTAAATTTAAAAAATCAACAAAGGGTAGAAATGTATTCCTTATTACATTAGACATTAATTTAGAACTAATGTATTGTCTATTACTTTGTATAGTCAACCAAACTGTTCATATCAATATCATATTTACTCATTACAAAATTACAAAAAGTATTTTTGTTCCATTCATCATCTGGTACCAAAAAATCAACAAAAAGAAGAAGCAAGCAACTGTGAGTGTCTGACATTGATGAAGGCTGGGTTAACACCATAGCCGAAACTGATCTGTTATCTTTGTGTTTTTTTTTATTTTTTAACTAATTAAATTAGTTCATACAGCTCACAGTTGCTGGCTTCTGCTTTTTGTTGACCATGTGTTTTTGAGCCGTGCAATCACTTCTGTGCAGGGGAATTCCTTTTGAGACCAAAAAATCAAACACTGATCTTTTAAACTCCTCATTTTAGTGAAACTAAAAGTATCACTAACATCTTCAGTAAAAGCTATGGGGAATATTGTAAATAACAAGGCTTTCACAACATGGTTCTTGAAAGTAAAGGTTTTAAAAGTTTTTAAAATATTATTTATATAATATGAGCCAGATGCTTTACTGTTGATTTTAATAAAATATTTCTTTATTAAACATTAAAACTATTCCCTGAGATCAAAGAATGGTGACTAGTTATACTATTATCAGTATTTATCCAGATAATATTATGAAGCTTTTTCCACCTAGCTGAGTAATTAGAATTTACCCATAAAGCTATAGTTTTTATGACAGATGCTATGGCATCTACTTCTATATCAGGGAGTCCTATTACACCATTCTGCAACTCTTTCATATGGTGTTTTAATGCCACTCTAGATTTGTGTGGACACCAGAAGAATTTTTAAAGGACATTACTAATTGTTTACTAAATTCTTTAGAGGAAAAAGAGAAGTAGTTTGAATAATATATACCATTTCTGGAAAAATAATCTTAATTAGACTTACTCTATTTTCCATAGAAAAAAAGTCTAATTTGTTTACTAATGATTTGATAGAATCCAAAATATTATTATAGTTAATGCTACTTCTTTACAATTATGTGATAAAGTAATTTCTACATACTTATTTTGTTTATTGTCCCAATTGTACCCACTAATCTTCTATAAAGGCTTTTTAATTCTTTATTTATGAATACGATATTCACCCTACTATTATTAAAACTAAGAACTGATACATATTCAAAAATGTTAATGAATTAGATAAAGAAGTTACAGATTTATCAATACTACTGATTGTCAATAAACTATCATCGATGCAGAGCTGGATTTTAGATGTATAATGGTCATTTATTTTAAACCCAAGCAAAAGATTCAATCATAAAAGCAAATAGTAAGGAAGACAATGAGCAGCCTTGTTTTGTTCCTTTACAAATTTTAAATAGCTAGGGAAAAAGAGCCTAACTTAATAAAAACAGAGGAGTTATGATGCAAATAGTTAATACCTTGTAGGAAATTATCTGAAAAATTATAAATTTGTAACACAGAGGAAAAATAAAAATCAATCAGCAGAATCAAAAGCTTTATTGAGATCTAAGCTAATTGTTGATAGTCCTTTCTTCATATTATTGGCATAGTAAATTAATGTACTTATGCTTTTAATATTAACATGAGTTTGCCTGTTCAATATAAAGTTGGTTTAATTCCCATCAATTAGTGGAGGAAGAAAATGTTTGATTCTTTTAGCATAAATAGATTTTATAATCAGTGTTTAAAAGAGACATGGGTCTATAAGAGGAACATAATGAAGGGTCTGTTTCTTGTTTAAGTACAGGGGAAATAAGTACATGCTCCAAAGACGGTGGAACATTAGATCTGTTTTTAACTTCAGGAAAAAAAAAACTTGTAATAAAATGTTTAATGCCTTAGGAAGTAAAACTTCATAAAGTTCAGGTATAATTCCATCATCACCAGGAGCTTTATTATCTCTTAAAATTTTATTTGCTCTTTCATCTGCGATTTTAATAGTTTTTCAATTGTCTTTATTTGATCCTAATTTAATTTATTATGTGTATTATTTCTTAATAAAATGTCTCCTCTTTGCAGTTTAACATCATTTGAGTTATTAAGTTTATCAAAATAATCTCTTAAACATTCCAAAATGTCTTCTATATATATAATGTATTTTTATTGATGCCTGATATAGTAATATATTTAATATTAGACCTAATCATTTTTGATCTAATGGCTAATGTATGTAAACATTTGGGATTTACAAAATAAGATTGTAATTTGACTTTTTTCTAAGTGAATTAATACTTTATGATGTAGGGTGTCACAATATTTTGAATTATGTTTCTTTATTTCAATATGTGAATCTTTATTACCATTTTGCATATTCAGTTTTAAAGTGTCTATCTGTGTTTGTAATTCTAATAATTGTTTATCTTATTGTTTCCTTTTATTGGCATACCACCCTATCATTTTACCATATATGTAGGATTTAAAAAAAAATCTCAAAGAAACACACCAGAAACCTTTTCATTGTTATTTATGTCTAAAAATGGCTGGATTTCTTTAAGAAACCAATTTTTATAATTCTTTAATTTTATTATACATGCTAGTCTATGGTAGTCTGTGAATCTATGACATGCAACTAAGGTTCTCAGTTTAACTCTACTTTTATATGCAGTATCCTTCTGGTCTGATAAGGGACAGGATACTAATTTAAAATTTTCAATGTGGAAATTAAATAATTATGTTGGCTACTCTGGACTGAGTTCCAAATATTTACAAATAATGAGTATAAAATCAAGAATTGTATTCATCAAAATTATTAATATATTTAATATTAGCCATTTCAATAAAATGATTTAGCTGTGGCAGAGAGACTGGGTTTGATAAAAGCTCTAGTGTCTTTTTCATTTAGTAGACATTTAAATTCACCAGCCATTCTAAGGCTTCCTTTCATATTTGAAATTATATGTAGGTATTTCTTGGTAAATCTAGCTTCAGTGCCTGAGATTAAGTAGACATTTACTACGGTATATAGTCTACCTTGTAATTTTATTAATACTATATACAAAAAAAATGCTGTCATTGTAAGTGTTCATTTTTTAGGCATTAGAACATCATTATTCCAAAGAATTACAATACCTGTTCTCATTTTTTTTAAACTGGAATGAACCATAACTATATAGTTATAACTATATAGTTCTTTGCATAAAATCTATCAGTACCATTTTGAATCAGAAGTGTTTCCTGAAAAACAAATTATCTTTAAACACATAAACACATTTAAGCATTTAGGTAAACTTCCTGTCTTACAACCACTATTAAGCCCATTAATATTAACTGATAAACAGTTTAACTGAGGCATGTTATACTCTAAAAATAGATGAGAAAACATATACAGTTCAGAAATAAGTTATCTACGTAATAGAATGAGTCCAACTGACATATGAAAACGAACTGCAAAATAATAATATCCAAAAGTAAATCAGCATTGTATGTAGACACAAAATTTAAGATACATATATAAAAAAACTTATCTTAAATTATTCATATTTTCATACTTACACCAACCCCCGAACATGGAATCTAAGGTTCCTAGTTTGAAAAGATCGTCTATCCAAACTACCTACCAAACTGAACAACCACTATAAGCATAAAGTTAATTTTGCTTGTAAATACAAATAATAATAAAAAACACTGAACATACAATGATCAAAAACAGATATTAAAACTACCTGGTTTAAATCATCATTTATCTATCTATCTATCTATCTATATATATATATATATATATATATACCAAATACACACACGCACACACACACATACACACACACACACACACACACACACACACACACACACACACACACACACACACACACACACACATATGCACGTGCACACACACACACACACACACACACACACACACACACACACACACACGTGCACCTGTGCATGTAAGCATGTATGTAAGTAGACCCCAGGACTTCAACCACAATATTAAATTGTAGTAGGTACTTTTTTCTATTGTGGTTTAAGTGTCTGCTTGTCTATCTTATGGCAACTGGTAAATCAATCCTGGCAACTGCTGCTGGAGGCACATCTGCAATGACTGATCTTCAGGTGACTTCTATTTTTTCTTTAATCTGCTCTGGTTTCATTTTTAGAAGCTGCAGTTAAACAGTAGAAAACAAATTTCATCTTAAAAGAAAATACATATTGATAATGTATGAATTTAATACAGTGAAGAAACAACCTTGTTTTCTGTAGGCTCTTCCTGTATATTAACTTATTCACTCCAATGGAGCTCAGGAATTTTGCACTGTAACTTCCAATGGGTGGAGCTTAAGCCTTTTGACAGAATCAAATGATGTCTTTGCATATCAAACAAAGGTTCATATCTCCAGAACCATAGGGGTTATGAAAGAAGTGTAAATGGAGACTCTTCAGCACAAACTATTTTTATCATGGTATTATTCTTTAGGTTCTAGGCCTAAACCGAATTTTGTAAGTCACAGTACAAATATTACAAACGTTAACAGTTGCTTTATTTAAACAACTTACAATATCTCGGCAACCACTAATGATAGACACATACTGTCAGCAACATTTTATTCAACTAGCCAAGAGCTTTCATATGAAGGCAAGGAGTTCTGTTTGTGTTACTTGGTTGTTGAGATATTTAGAAACATGTTAAAATAATATCTATATAAATTAATATCCTTTAAACAACAGTTGATATCTCTTTACTTGCACTAGACAGAGGTCAAGTATTAATGCAGTTGAGTTTCCCATTGTGTAAGCTTTAAGATAAAATCTTTTAAAACCTTGTACATAGCATGGTTTTGGAATTATTGATGCAAATATGGACAAACAATATTTTATGCCTTGAGTTGTTAGTAGGAGGTAAATGCAGATGCACCTGGAGGCATCACTCAGATGTAATGAGTCAATATACCCCTTTAGAATATTGTGTGATCAATTGGTTTTTATCATTTGTGAAGTTCAATTTATATATATATATATATATATATATATATATATATATATATATATATATATGTGTGTGTGTGTGTGTGTGTGTGTGTGTGTGTGTGTGTGTGTGTGTGTGTGTGTGAACACACACGCACATACGCACACATACATGCAGAGATAGTGAGAGGCAACTTAATGTAGCCAGTAAAGCAGTATGTATGTTTTTGGAGGCGGGATCTGTAATACTTAGAGAAAGCCCACACACACATATAATATACAGGCCAAACCTGAAAAGTCCACAAATATAATACTAAGAGATTAGGACTGAGTCTTGGAGTTGTGAGGCAAAGATTTTATCTCAGATACATTACTCCACAAATATTTTTAACTGACCTTGAATAAATAATTATATTAATAATAATAATCATCATAATAATTATAATAATAAAATATGTGGGGGAGATAATGTAGGCTGGGTGCCAGTACTGTCCATATGGAGACCATGATTTGGAAACTTGTAGAGTTGTGTCCCTATCCAACCCTGACTTCACCTTTTGAGCCAGGACCCAGTGGTGACAGTACTGAGAGTGATGAATAATCACCTATCTGTGAGCACTCAGTCCTATCTCCCAACCTGGTGTTCCCCTCCAATTTCTATCCATGCTTACCCCTATATATTAGACAATCCTTTCCCCATCATTGTCTTTCCTTTGTCTTATGTCTTTCTCACTGCAAGGTTTATCCTGCCTCATTGCATTACCCTATAACCCACCAGTCATATCTGTCTTCCCCTGCTATCTGACGTCCCTCTCTTACCCACATTTTACTTCCTTGACCACCAACTTTTCCTTCTTTAAAAAATAATAAATAAATGGTCAGGTCTCCCTCCCAAAAAATCCTACCCACACCTTGCAATGTTCCAGTTATTTGCACAAGTGTACGTGGTTGCATCCTATTGTTTGATGAGTTCATCATAAAATGTGTACTTGTTTGATAAATAATTAGAAATGTAGGTCATTAAATAATTACACCTATTTTTCAATTTGTTCAGTATTACTGAGCTATGAAGTTGAGAGGTATGGTCCTATCCTGCCTCCATCCTGCTTGTTCCTTAATTGCTCACCTTGTGTTCTAACATCTGCTTGCTTCCTCATTTCATCTCTGTCCTATGACCCATTTACAATTTTAATCTTTTCAAAATAGATAAGCACACCACATATAAATGTCCTAAAGGGGCTTATAAAACAAGCTCATGTTTTGTGGTTGAACATTGCACAACAGGTCATGAAGAGCACCGTTGAAGCCAATATGTAACCAATAAGAAATGGCCCTTCTTGCTGTTTTGTAAAAATGAAGTGCAGTCTGTGTCACCTGCTACAAATATTGCTGTTGGTCATGCAAATGAGCTGAGTGCAGTTATACAATACCATGCAGATATCAAATAGGATAAATCTAATACTGTTAGTCTAGCTACATCTATGACTCAGTTTACTCATGAAGTCATTTCTACAGTGTTAGTGTACTGGCTGGAGACCTCTAATCCCCTGAGGATTGTATGTTGTTTAACAATATTCAGTTTTCATTCTGCAAATCTGTTATATTACCCTGATATGTGTTTTCTGAGTGAGGCAGCATGACTGCTTTTGCGCTCACCTTGATGATGCTATAGTGCAGACAATATCATTGACAAAACCATGGGCTCTCATCCTTTGAGCATATCCGTCTTTTCTTGCTATCAGTCTACAAATGTGTTAAATCCCCAGAAATAGTGTTTTCCGAGAGAATAATCTTGAGTGTTTCTGTGGTTCACCTTAATAATGCACTGGTGTAGGAAATTAACAAAGGCATACATTCAAATAATTTGAAGTGTATCAGTCTACAAAGGCATGGGTTCAAATCCTTTCAGGTCTGTCATTCTGTAAATGTATTGCATTTCCTTGTATGTGTTTTCTAACACAGTCAGTATGAATGCTTATTTGGATCACCTTGATGAAATATTGGTACAGAGAACACTACTAACAAAGGCATGTGTTCAGATTCCTCAAGGCCTCTGTCTTTTCTTGCTGTCAGTCTGCATATTTGTTACATTCCCCTGATATGCGTTTTCTGACAATCAATATGCGTGCTTCTGTGATTCATCTTCTTAATGAACTGAGGATATAATGTAAGTGGACACATTTGATGGGTCAACTTCCCTAAGGGTTTAACATTTTTCACATTCACATTATATTACAATTACACTGATCAAGCTCTGAGGTTGTCAAGAATGGTGTAGGTTGGTACGTCATGTGACTTTACTGTATCCTACTTCTCTTGAATAAATGTCACATACGTCTGCATTCAAGTATTGTCATACACCTTTCTGCAATGTGTTTTGCAGCTCTACTTTGATGACCATCTCTCACTGCAATCTTCTGTGCATGTCTGTGGTTTCTGTTGCTCTAATAAAACCTCTACACTCCACTATTAGCCATCCATGCCATTTTCCTTTCCTGGGACATTTCTCTGCATTTGCATTGCTTTAAATTACACCAATGTATTGGCAATGTAGCTTCCTGTCTGTGAGCATGTGATTCTCAACAACTAGCATAGGTGCTTGTGCATGTAAAATATTTACCACAGCTCCCTTGGGGAGTTTAAGATAGCTGATTGTACTGTAATCTGGTCATGAGATAGTCTAACACGATCTGGCTATGGGTGTGTATTGAGACACCAAAGAGGAACTGCTTGCTGTGCACAGTGTCCTGGCTACATGCATGTGTAATAACCATTAGGGCTTGTAGCATGTCGCACACGCAATATAAATAGTGTTAGATTGGCTGTGAACCAATCTCCAGAATAATTGATATAACAAATAAGGATAAGGACCACCCATCTAAAATGGTACGAATGAACAAGATTACAAATGGGAAAATGTTTTCTTATTTTGATTTAGGAAGGCATGAATGTATTACACTGAAGCACTAAAACCCCAGAGAATATAAATAGATTACTGGTGATGTTTTAATGGATACACAAAATGGACATGCCAATTGCTTAGAGAGATTCATGCATAAATAATACAGCTAGAAGATAATTTATATGAATGGTGTGGCATTGTGGTAAGCCTTATTTTGAATATTCACATGCTGCCTTCATAGATGTCAGTATAGTTTTTGCGATGTTGAACTAATTTGAGACTGCTAATCTGATATTTTGAAATGTGAATGGCACTGTCAATAAACAATTGTTTTTGCAGCTCTAATATTTTTTGACAATGTAGCAACTTTCTTTCATCTGGGATAGTAAGTGCATGGATCTGCTCTGTAGTTTCTGAGCCATATGTACAAGTTACATGTTCTTGATGTCACAGGTATTGCTGTCAGTTTACATTACTAAAATTAAGAAGGTAAAACACTTCAGTTATGTTCACAGGATTAGTGGCTTAGAAATTTGGCAATTTGGCAATTGCACAGAAGTATAAACTAGTTCATAAAAACTAAATATGACTACAGAAACTAATTATTTATATTTATCTGTACATTACAATATCACCTAAGAGGAAAACATGCATAGTGACTTTACTCTGTGTTGAAATTATAGTGTAATAGTAATTCCAGATTTTGTTGTGGGATTTATTTGCTCTACCACAGCTGACTATTGGCTGCCCCATTACCTTTCTTCATCCATCTAGGCTTCTGTTTTCTTCTTTCTTCCCCTGGACTAATTCTGACCCATGCAGAGGACCACTGAGGAGACTGCAGTCCCTGGGACAGTATCATATTACTGCACGGGGTGTTTTTATGTCCTACTTTCCCTTGAGTATGCTCATACATCCCAAGCCAGCCATGCAATCAAATGAGCTGGGCTATCATCCTGTCTCCATGGTGACTAAGCCAATGCCTTGTCACACTCTGGGCAATGTCCTCAGTAAATCCCTTGTCTGTATTTGGGATCAAGCATAAGGCATGTGCAAATGCATGCCCTCATTCCTCCTTCATTCCCCTTAGCAGCCCCTCAGTAGCTCAAGCTGGTACTTGAACCTGGGCTGCCTGGACATTAGGACCATAGGATAGTAAGAGATTACTAGGCTATCGATCCGGAGGTCATTTCAAGTCTAGCCATTTCATCCTAATGTAATACCACAGAAATGTTAGTTAATACCCAAGATTGCATTTAGTAATTACTGGCCATGTCCAGGAGGGTTGTGGGCACTATTCCTAGTAAGACTGTATCGGGTGCCCCATCCACTCAGCCCAGGTTCCTCTTGAACAGTGTCACAGAGGTACTCTGTTTTACATGAATAGATAGCCTATTCCTAAGATGTGATAGTTGCTGGAAGATAAATCTGTCCCTCCAGCATGTCCTATTCAAGTTGCAGGCCATATTTACATCCCTGGAACAGGTGGCCCTTGTCCTGTTTGATTTATGGATATGCAGCAAGTTCATTAGATTTGGGACTGAGATTGCTCTATAATCCAGGCATAATTTTTCCCCAAGTAGTCTATATGATACAGAGAAAAGTGACAGAGACTTTAGTTAGTCTGTGTACGGCATGTGCTTAAGTCCCTTGATCATCTTTGTTAGAAACCTCTGAGGTCTCTCCAGTTGCTGCAGGTGCTTTGTATAGTACATGCCAAATGGGGAGTTGTATTCAATTATGGGCCAGATTAGTGCTGAGTATAGAGGAATTATAACCTCTTTTGCCCTTGAGGTAATGCCTTTACTAATCAGGTGTGCTACGTAGAAAGCCTTCCTTACTGCAGTAGACACATGGTGGTCAAAGTTAAGGTCATGGTCAACTGGTTCATAGGTTTATAGGTTCACAGGTGTTTACTAGGCTAATGACCACAAGGGCGTTTTTAAGCCAAGCCATGCATCCCATATCTCTAACAAGTTCTGATACCCTTGATAAGTGTAAGCATGAGCCTGGGAGATGAACCATTTACAGGTTACCTCTGTCCATTAGACACATAGGTGCCAAACCAGGGATGAATTTCTAGTTTACCATCCAATTGTCCAAGTTTCACTTTAATTGGGTTAGGGAGGAACTCTACTTCACATGGATGGGGAGCATGTTCCATAGACAGGGTAGTCTCTGGAATACATACCTATCTCTTCAGCAGGTCCTATTTATATCACAGGCAAGGTTTAAGCCTTTAGAATGGTTAATTCTGGTGCTGTTTGTTTTGTAGATATGCAGGAGGTCCAGTAGAGTGGGGTCTGACAATGGCCTGTATGCCAGGCATAGATCTCCCTTCAAAAACCTGTAGGAGACAGAATACAGGGATAGGGCCTTGAGGTGGATATATTACTTATGTCCTGTATTCTTTTAGTGAGGAACCTCTGTGGACATTTCAATTGTTGCATATGCCTGGTTAAGTACATACAAATGGGGGCATTGTACTCAATGATAGGTCTGTTGAATGCTGAATACAGTGGTACAATGACTTCCTTGGACTTAGATGCCATACCTTTGTTTATAAGTTGTGCAACATAGAATGATTTCCTCGCCACTGTAGACATGTGATGATCAAAGGCAAGATTACTATCTATATGTGTCCCTAAGTCCCTGACAACCTGGTCAACTCTAAGGGGTGTGTTGTCAATATGATAGTTACCAGGGGTGGATGACTTCCCAAAGGGTACTACTATGCATTTCTTGGCATTTAGTTGAAAAAAAAATGTATTTTTGCTTCTAACAACTTTTCATTGTATTAATTATATGTATTGTATTCTATTTTTGGTACTCTGCATCCTTTGTTTTACTATTATGTATCTGTTTTATTCTTTTATTTGATTTTTTTTTCTGTATTATTCTGGAGCTTTTCTCCCCAGGACTCCATTGAAAACAGGCTCTTCGTGGCCCAATGGACTATCCTTGCAAATAAACTGGAAATAAATAAATAAATAAAGTTCATGGCTCTGACACCAGTTATTTGTCTGTGTCAGCCCCTCCTGGAGAACATCTGTGTTAGTATGAGATTCAATGACAGTTTCTAATTTGCAATCATCTGCAAATTTAGTCAGCTAGAGACCATTGACATTGGCCTTGACTTCTGAGAAGTAAATGCCAAAAAGGAGCAGTCCAAGGACTGATCCCTGAGGGACTCCACTTGTGACTGGCCTCTTTGCAGAGGTGGACTCCCCAATTCTAATCACCACAAGGGCATTTTTAAGCCAAGCCATGCATCCCGTATCTCTGACAAGTTCTGATACCCTTGATAAGTGTAAGCATGAGCCTGGGAGATGAACCATTTACAGGTTAGCTCTGTCCATTAGACACATAGGTGCCAAACCAGGGATGAATTTCTAGTTTCCCATCCAATTCTCCAGGTTTCAGTTTAATTGGGTTAGGGAGGAACTCTGCTTCACATGGGAGCATGTTCCATAGACAGGGTAGTCTCTGGAATACATACCTATCTCTTCAGCAGGTCCTATTTATATCATAGGCAAGGGTTAAGCCTTTAGAATGGTTAATTCTGGTGCTGTTTGTTTTGTAGATATGCAGGAGGTCCAGTAGAGTGGGGTCTGACAATGGCCTGTATGCCAGGCATAGATCTCCCTTCAAAAACCTGTAGGAGACAAAATACATGGATAGGGCCTTGAGGCGGATATATTACTTATGTCCTGTATTCTTTTAGTGAGGAACCTCTGTGGGCATTTCAATTGTTGCATATGCCTGGCTAAGTACATACAAATGGGGGCATTGTACTCAATGATAGGCCTGTTGAATGCTGAATACAGTGGTACAATGACTTCCTTGGACTTAGATGCCATACCTTTGTTTATAAGCTGTGCAACTTAGAATGATTTCCTCGCCACTGTAGACATGTGATGATCAAAAGCAAGATTACTATCTATATGTGTCCCTAAGTCCCTGACAACCTGGTCAACTCTAAGGGGTGTGTTGTCAATATGATAGTTACCAGGGGTGGATGACTTCCCAAAGGGTACTACTATGCATTTCTTGGCATTTAGTTGAAAAAAAAATTGTATTTTTGCTTCTAACAACTTTTCATTGTATCAATTATATGTATTGTATTCTATTTTTGGTACTCTGCATCATTTGTTTTACTATTATGTATCTGTTTTATTCTTTTATTTGATTTTTTTTCTGTATTATCCTGGAGCTTTTCTCCCCAGGACTCCATTGAAAATGGGCTCTTCGTGGCCCAATGGACTATCCTAGCAAATAAACAGGAAATAAACAAATAAATTATAAATAAAGTCCATGGCTCTGACACCAGTTATTTGTCTGTGTCAGCCCCTCCTGGAGAACATCTGTGTTAGTGTGAGATTCAATGACAGTTTCTAATTTGCAATCATCTGCAAATTTAGTCAGCTAGAGACCACTGACATTGACCTTGACTTCTGAGAAGTAAATGCCAAAAAGGAGCAGTCCAAGGACTGATCCCTGAGGGACTCCACTTGTGACTGGCCTCTTTGCAGAGGTGGATTCCCCAATTCTAACTTCCTGGGTCCTGTCTATGAGCCAGATGGCTATCCACTGAGTGACATATGGGTTTGTACTTAACCTCTCGAGTTTGTCAACAATACCCGAGTGGGGTATTGTGTCAAATGCCTTGGCCAGTTCAAGGCAGTGTCAATGACTTTCCCTCATCCATTGCATTAGTGACCTTCTTGAAGAAGTCCATCTATGTGAGTAGGCATATTCTGCTGTTGACAAAACCAAAATGGGATGGGACCAGTGTCTGGAGGTTTACTATATCTCTATTGATCATCTCCATGATAATTCTTTCCGTGGCTTTACATATAAGACTAGTGAACCCAAGTCCCTTACCACTTTGTGGGTAATTAGGAGGGTATTGTTTTTGATTTGATAGCATTTCTTTGCATTCAGTTTGAGACTATGACTAAGACACCAGTTGATGGTCTGCTTAAGACTCTTCTGGAGTACACTGATATCATTTGGGATTAAATAATTGCACCCAGGTTGCATCAGTTGTCTACAAACTTGGTCAGCCACAACCCCTTAGTTTTGACCTGAACTTCTGAGAAGTAGATACCAAACAGTAGGGGGCCTAGCAATGACTCCAGTGGCACTTTGCTGGTAGCAGGTCTGCTGGTTGATGTGGAATCACCCACTTTGATAGTGTGTGTCCTGGTTGTGAGCCAATTAGCAACTCATCTTACAACAAAGGGGTTTACATTCAGTTTGCTAAGTTTATTGGTGATGTCTGAATATGGGATTGTGTCAAAAGCCTTTGCTAAGTCAGGGTATGCTCTGTGCACAGGTTTGCCCTCATCAATGGCCCTGGTCACATTTTCAAAAAATCCACCAGATTTAACAGGCAGGATCTGCCCTTGATGAAGCCAAACTGGATAGCATCCAGGGTTTGGAGGTCACCCATAAAGATATGGGTGACCTCCAAACCCTGGATAGCATCCAGGGTTTGGAGGTCACCCATATCTTTATTTATGAGGACCATAATGATACATTCCAAGGTCTTACAGATGAGGCTGGTCAGGTTTATGGGTCTGTAATTCCCTGGGAGTGTTGTTAAGCCACCTTTGTGGAGGGGAATAACTGTTACCCTTCTCCATTCCACAGGAACAAAGCCGGTGGATACACTATGATTGAAAAGGGTACATAATGGTGATACTATTTCATGATTTAGCCTGTTTAGAAGACAGCCTGGGATGCTGTCTTGTCCCATACAGGCTGTGTTATTTTGCCTAGGACAAGGCTTTCATGGTTTGTTCTTCAGATATATAGTGTGTGGAGGAAGGCTGGGGCAAGGTTTGTAATAGGTTTGATGGAGACAGGGGTGAAATGTATGCCAAACCTATCTACTAGCTAGTTTGCTATCTCTGTGGGGTCAGTGTGCGTGATACCATTGGTCACTAGTTCTTCACATGCCTGAGTCCTACCTTTTAGGCTACACATGTAGCTTTAAAAGGCCTTATGGTTATCAAAGAGCCCCGTAGAGGATGTGACAAGTTGTCTTATTTGCCTGCTGAGGCTGAGGAGGGTGGTTTTCCATTGTTGGAGTCTTGCCTTTGTTTTCATGGACAGCAACTTTTTTGTGTTTATTGTAAAGTTTGTTGATGCTGGATGTCTACCATGGTGGCTTATTTTTTCTTGGGGATTTGGGTTTGATTCTTTCTGGTACAGCTGAGTCTATACACTTATGCAAGGGCTTTTACAGGGCTTTAGTGTAAGTTTTGGTGTAGTTACCACTTCCAGCTGGGGATAGGGCTCCGAATGCTAGGAGGGTATAGTTTGCCTTGGTGAAGTTTTTTAGTCTGATTTCACCCTTTATGAATTCTGGTCAGCTTAAAAGTGACTGATTTGTGGTCAGATTTAACTAATGACAGATTGTGGTAGTGCATCCATTTGACATGTTAGTGAGTACCAAATCAAGTATGTTTGTTCCTCTTGTCAGGGTATGAACAATTTGTTCTAGGACATTTGAGTTAAACAAAGTCAAGGAACTTTTGTGCTAGTGGGTTAGGGCTAGCATAGGTTTCCCAGTTGATGGTGGGATAATTGAAATCCCCCATAACCAGAGTGTTTGGTAATATTTGGATTGTTTCCAGTTTGGTCAAGTAGGCTTTGTACATGTCATGACCCAAGGAGAGGGATCTATAAATGGCTATGACTTGAACAGGGGTCTTACCCACCGTAACCTAAACTTGGAGTAACTCCATGGAGTTTTCCGGTCTGACTAGATGGGAGGTGACTATATCTCTAATATAGATAGAAACACCACCTCCTTTGGTTCTCAATGTTCTCAATGTTCATTTTGCAGTCTGAAGGTATTGAAGGCATTATAGCCTTGCAAGGCCGGGGTACTCTCTGAGGCCTTGAACCAGGTTTCTGTGACTGCACAGACATATACATCTTCCAGTGATAGAAGTGGTTCCAGTATGTGCAGTTTTTGGTTTAAGCTCCAAGAGTTTAGCAGCATGACCCTTATTTTGTTATGATTGGCAAATTTCACATCAGAAAGTTTGTTTTTGAGACCTTGCCTAAAATGGCACTATGGTGGAGGCAAGAGCCTTTGCCAGCAGCTGAAAGCCTAGAGGTGCCAGGTGCAAACTGTCTCTGGCAAAGCAGAGAGGTTTGTCGACCATGGCTTCCCAGGCTGACAGGAACTGGATCCCCTATGAATGACACCAAAAACTAAGCCAATTATTGAAATCAATCATTTTTTTGTTTATACTGTGGCATTATTTAGGTGAGGGGAGTATGCTGCTCAAGGCTAGGAAGATACCTGCCTGGGACATGTACTCATAGAGCTCAATCATGTCTCTCTTCAAATAGTCCAGTGAGTTACATCTCAAGTCATTCACTTAACATGAACTATGACACGGTCATAATGGTACTTGTTGCTGAGAGACGTGAGTGCATGGATGATCTGACTAATCCTGGCATCTGACAGGCAGCTGACTGTGACTTTCTCTTTGTCCAACCTGGTGAGAGGGACATCTGTGTGTCTCACTATTCAGTGTCCAATGACTAGAAAATCTGTTTTTTTGGGTCTTACATCTTACAGGCTTTGTAGGTGAGACACTGGTTGTGTCATGGGTGCTGTGGGAACTTTGTCAGTTGTAGCAGTCTTGTATTTTGGAGGTCTCTAGTGTCTTGGTAGGTTGTTTGAGAGAACCTCCATGTATGTTTATTTTTGTGTTGGATGCATACTATGTGTATCAGTAGTGGTACTGTGTGTATGTGTAGTGGTGGGTGGGTTGACAACCTCTTCTGTCTTACTGTTTTGAGTGCCAGAGAGCATGGATTCAAGATTTTTGGTGAACATACACTCACACTCTGTACTAGAGTGAGTTATTAATAGAGGGCTGTTAGTGTACATGAGACAATTGCTACACTGCCTCAAGAGACCCAAGTCAACAAGGGTGGTCCAACTGTCTATAGGTTGGAGACTGTTGTCACGGGGGGGGGGGAAGGGTTTCAGGATTGATTACAGAGGAGCTCAGTGGATGCATATTTCTGCCTGTTTTTTATGGTAGTTTAATATGTTTCAGCTCATTATCAATATTTCTTTGACTGGGAAAGTACTAAGGATGAGGGCTACACTAATGTGCTACAGCTGTAACTGAGGGAAAAACTGTTGAATTAATCTGTGCAGCTATGGTGCACATTTGTGTGGCAGTGCATGATGCTGCATGATGTGCAAACAAGCAGAAACCTGCTCAAATGCAGGGCTTAAATACCAGAAGCTAAAAACTTTAAAAAGGTTCAAAAGGACGAATGAGGATGCTTATTCCAAGCCCTTGACCAACTACCTATCACCAGACGGGTTCCAATCAGCACAATCCTCTCACTAGAGTGCAGAAAGACCCCTTCTAATTCAAGGTGACCTGGAAAACCTGCTCAGGATAAACAGCCACTTCAAACAGACCCAGGTGCAGCAAAACTGTATTTGGACTATGCTACAGCTACTAGCTACCCTAGTTTCAGTGGGAGCTACTAGAGAATGTTTAACACAACAGAAAAATAGCAGTGAGACTTTAAAAAGACATTTAAAACAGCAGAAAAATCAGCAAGGAGACTCCAAAGAATGTTTTAAACAGCTAACAAATCAGTTATAATAACACTGCTTGGTAGGAAAACCAGAACAAGCAGAACAGATTACTTTGTAACAGCGGAAAACACAAGCAAATACCTAACAAACAGTGAAAATAACAAAAAGAGCTTAGACAGTGAAAACAGCAATGACATTCGATTTAACAGGCACAGTAAGGCAGATAATTTTAGTACAATAGCGTAGATTAATACACAATATATAAATACAGTATTAAAGTAGGCAGCAGGAAATAAAAAATTACTGTAAATAATATAAATAAGCAAAAAAAAAAAAAAAACAAACAAAAAACAGGCATCTTATGTTTTTTGTTAGCTTAGAAGCTTTTAGTCATCTGGTATCTCAGCTAAGAGTTTTGGCTGGTAGACCTCCTCAGTTCTGCTCGGTACAAACAAGCAGAAACCTGCTTAAATACCAGAAGCTAAAAACTTGAAAAAAATGTGAAAAGGTTCAAAAGGACCAATGAGGATGCTTATTCCAAGCCTTATACCAACTGCCTTCACCAGACAGGTTCCAGTCAGCACAATCCTCTCACTAGAGTGTGAAAAAGCCCCTTCCAATCTAAGATGGCCTGGAAAACATGCTCATAACAAACAGCCACTACAAACAGGCCACTATGTAGTAAACCTGTATCTAGACTACTCTACAGTTGATAGCTACCCTAGTGCTGGCGGGACCCACTACAGAATGTTTAATACAGCAGAAAAATTGCAGTAAAACACACAAAAAAATGTTTAAAACAACAGAAAATCAGCAAGGAGACTCTATAAATGGTTTTAAACAGCTAACAAGTCAAGTATTATAACACTGCTTGGCAGGAAAACAAGAACAAGCAGAACAGATTGCTTTGCAAGAGTGGAAAACACCAGCAATTACTTAACAAACAGTGAAAATAGCAAAACAAGTTTAGTAAACAGTGAAAACAGCAATACAATTTGATTTAACAGGCACATTAATGCAGATAATTACAGTACAACCGTACAGATTAGTACATTAGTCTATATAGTGAAGTTTGTTCTCCCTTTACACCTAGTACTGGCTAATGATTTTTGAGAAAATAAATTGTATGCATGGGCACCAAATGATACACTTATCTCCATCCAGTTCCTGAGCATGTATCCGCATTGTTTTTTTACAAGCAGCATTATGAATTATTTACATAAGTGTAACAATGTGATGTGCAATGTTATGACTAGCAATATATTTAGTGACTTGCTTCTATAAATAAAAAATCATAATGTCTGCCTTATGCAGGTGTGTTAAAAGATTTACACATAGTCTTTCTTCTCTACTTTACATACTTTTGTTGCCATGTTCTTCCCTAAGACTAATTTTATACTTTCATACTTACAGGCATTTCTTGCTTGATCCTGTGAAAGTTAGACATGATTTGTCACTGCTTTTAGTATCTCTTTGAAAACTTCATTTCATGACACTAGGTATTTTTGTACATTGTGCAAACCTTAGTAATATTTACTTTACATTTTTTTCAATGTAGAATGGTATAAACCTATAATATGTATTTAATTATGCATATTTAAAATGCAATACAAGCATGAATCTTTATCATCTAGGATACTAATATAGAATGTACTAGATTCAGCTCAGTTTCGATATCATATCCAAAGTATAGACATTTGGCTGATTTGAATAGTGGATGTAAAGGCATAAATAGTGTTCGTTTTACTTTTTGTTTGATTTTTTCCCATTACTCCAAGCTGTATCCCTCTGCAGCTGTAGCCCAGCTCAGTAACTCAGCTTGCCAGCATTTTCCAACTCTGTTTTGGGATGGGGGGTTGTTGCCATTTGACAGCGCCACATTTCTTCAAGTTATCATCCTTTGGGATTGATGCACTAAGTGATGTTTTATTGAAGATGCAAGTGCCACATGCAGTTTTGGTAAATGTGTGATGTAAGTCTAAGGACTATAGTGAATAGCTACACATTCAAAGGTAACGTACATGTTGTGATGATGTAGTTTAACAATGTTTCGGATTATTATATAAGTCAGCTGGTACAGAATAGATAGATAGGGCATGGTCTTTTAGTTGTGAATCTGTGTTGAGATGGTGGATATTTGATTTGTACTTCTGTAAAGTTAAATTAAAAGTACATTTCTAGCATACAGGGTCACTGTGTCAATGTTGCTGTGTGACTGCTTGTGAACGATAGCATCATTTCAATCTCTTGCACATCTTGGCGTTAAAATGCAGGATGCAGCCTCCTGCCTGCCTTTCTCTTCTGCTTCTTTGCTTTTATTGTGCATATAAACACTAAGATTTGGGGCACTGAGATTTGAATTTACTGTAATTGTTTTATTTTTGGTTCAGGATATTTTGGTTCTGTTTACTGCACATATCACTGACAAGCTCCCTAATTAGCATTCTTTCTGGGAAAAGACAATAACACATTACTGAAATTACTAGTTTATATGTGCAGATAGGTATTTTCCCTGGCTTGATACTAGACAATTCTCATATAGATGTGTACATGTTTAGCATACCATAGTTTAGCAGGCTAAAATTTTTCCCTGGCCCACTGAGTGATATCCTCCTAGAGAAATTAGCTGTTAATATAAGTAGCCCCAGAATAATTAACCATTAATATTAATGGCCACTCAAAAATTCATAAGTAATATAAATGGCCCTCATGGTGAAAAGATTGTCAAACCCTGCTGTATATCATACTAATTGAATATAGTAGAGGCACATTTTTTAAATGTTTTGTGTTGGGATAGTCATACTGTCTTAGTCATGTATATATCAACATACCTAGTTTTGAAGCACCCACACATATAAGCTAGTAACTTAATTCCTTGGTACTACCAGTTATTTTCATATTATACAATGACAAGTCATTGACATTCATAAATGTGCATGCTGATTGGTCAGCCCAACTAGTGTGCCCATTGTAAAATGAGCATATACCAATAGAAAAAAGTCTGGTCGTCCAGACTTTCTTCTATTAATATATGCTATGGCTTTCAAGTTCTCTTGAACTTTAAAAAAAAAAAAAAGTTTAAAATCTGGACAGTTCAGTGGTACGAGAGACAGGACAGGGAAAATACAAGCAACACCCCCACACAAGGAAACCACCATAAAAAATTTCTCCAAAGCAAACTTCACGCTACTCAAAACTGAGGTGGGTAACTTCGTGGCGCGTCTGCAGATGGATAACACAGTCAATACAGTCACGACTGCTGAATCCTACACAAATACACTCTACAAGCACCTGCATGAGTGCATGGATCGTGCTATCCCCAACAAAACCAAGATGCTATCCTCCAAAAAAAGGAAGCCAATCTGGTGGTCCCCTGCCATTAACAAACTCTACAACAGAAGGAAGAAACTGTTGCAAAAGAGAGTAAAAACCCTGGAATGGAGGAACTCCCTGACGGGCCTCAGTAAGAAGCTAAGATCACTCATAAAATCCTCCAAAGAGAATTTTGAAAGAAAAATTACAACGGATTCCAAAGACAACCACAAGGCATTATTTAGCTATGTCAAGAATCTCCATGACAACACTCAAATCTGCACCAAGCTACAACAGAACAGTGCAAAATATACAGAGCCAACTGATATTGTCAACATCTTGGCAGATAGGTTCAGTGCAAACTTTACTCCCCCCCTCACCCCCCAAAGGGCCTATAACTGTACCGGATGATTGTAGAGCCCCATCAATCACAAACACGCAGGTAAAAATGGCACTCTCTAAAGCCAAAAACACAGCATCCATGGGACCGGACAACATCCCAGGATGCATCTTACACAAACTTCAAAATGAACTAGCCCCTCACCTAAACTCCATGTTCAATCACAGCCTCACCACAGGCTATGTGCCCACTGAATGGCAAACAGCAACGGTTATCCCAATCCACAAAGGAGGAGCCACCACAGACCCCGGGAACTATCGACCTATTAGCCTGAGAAGCCTGGTCTGCAAGGCCATGGAGCGTATCATCATGAAACTCATAAACAAAGACATTGGCAGCCTCCAAACTTTGGATGCTACCCAATTCGGATTTATGAAGGGTAGATCATGTCTCCTAAACCTGGTAGACATTTTTGAAACATTTACCAAGGCCATAGACGAGGGCAAGGTGGTCAACACAGCCTACCTGGACCTCGCTAAAGCCTTCGACACTATCCTCTATTCAGGAATCATAGATAAACTCATCAACCTTAACATAAACCCTTACGTCACGAGATGGGTGGCCAACTGGCTCATGGACAGAACCCACACGGCGAGAGTTGCAGACTCCAGATATGACTCCAAACCAGTGACAACTTGAGTGCCACAGGGTTCAGTCTTGGGACCTCTCCTGTTCGGTATATACTTCTCCGAAGTGCAAGCAAACACAGAGGGTCTATGGCTAACCAAGTTCACAGATGACTGCAAACTGGGTGCCATTATCGATTCTCCTGCCGACGTAGACATCCTGCAAAAGGACCTCACCGAGACAGACACCTCGTGCCAAAATCATGGCCTCAGCTAAATGTCAAAAAGTGCATTGTTATCCACTTTGGTAAAAACATGGTACCCATGAATTATCAAATAGGGGGAAGTTCACTTAACACAGAAAGTGTGATGAGACCTTGGGACCCAAGGGGATAGTAACCTCTCCTTTGATAACCACATTTCCACAGTGGTCAGAAAATCTTTCTACGTGGCCCACTTAATAACAAAAGGGTTCGCATCTAGAAAAAAGGAAGTATCACTTATCAGACCCCTCATTGAATACAATGCCCCATTTGGGATGTACCACACAAGACACCTACAACAACTGGAGAGGCCCCAAAAGTACCTCACCAAGAGGACTGCTGGCCTCAAACAGTTGCCCTATGCTGACCGGCTCAAGAAACTCCAACTCTATTTGGTCACATACTGCTTACTCCGAGGAGACCTTTGACATACAAAGCTATGTCAAACCCGGAAATTGATGGACATGCTCCACTTAAAGAAATCCCAATCTCCCTGAGCTACATGCTCTAGGGACCTAAACCTCACCACAAGAACAAATAGGACATGCTGGAGGGATAGATTCTTATCCCAGAGACTTCCCATGCTCTGGAACAAAATTCCCATCTACATCAAGCAGAGCTCATCATTAGCACTATTCAAGAATAACCTTGATAAGTTGATGGGTGATAGGAAATTCACCCCTGGGATCATGTCTGGGGCTCTGCTCGATAGAGGGGCAGGAATTTAACACTACATGGGTGGTGAAAGCCAATACACTGTTGGCTAGGCTTACTTTGGCCCTTGGGCTGATAGCCTAGTACCTACCTATGAACCTATGAGAATCAGGTACATTATGCAAAACTGAAAAAAAATGTAGAAATGTACCTGCTTTTCCTTGTATTTATGCCCTGTCTCTCTCATATTTGTGAACTGTCCAGATTTCAAACTTTGTTTAAAAAAAAAAAAAAAAAAAAAAAAAAGAAGCAACAGAGATCTTCCTTTCTACACTGCTTCCTTTCCAAAGCACTGATGTACTGTGCAAGCATAAGAAAGATGTGCAATACATCAAGAAAGCCCCAGGATACAGAAAGAAAGTAGAAGAACATCACAACGTATCTATACAATGACATTATTTAAGAAAACTAAGTATTTTTTGCTTAAATAATGTAATTGCATAGTAGCAATAACTCCACAAACTATGTAGCAAAATGAAACCATAGCAAGGAAGAACCAGCAAATTATAAAATTCAACTGTTTAATCCACGTTAAGCCCTTTCTTCCCCCAATACAAGAGACTTCATCAGAACAAATTCATGCAATCCAACCCAGCCATATATAGTTACATAATTGATCAATTAAAATTACTGTTCACTAATTAATAAATTAAACTAAAATTATTAAGTCAAATGACTGACCATTAAAGTCATGCCTAGTACAATTTTCTTAACAAACCCTAACCCATTCAGTATTTTATATTCACATGAATGTATTTTAAACTTTAAAACCTCTTATTTGTTCTTAAAGTTGATTTTATTATTATTATTATTATTATTATTACTGGAACCAATAGATATAATATCTGTTACTAAGATGACATCAAATTAATTATAACTATCCTAAAATGTTTTTTAATTTTAAAATGCAGGAAATGCTGATGGCTTCATTAATTCCTGGATATTCTGTTGCATTACATCGCAACTGCCATCTCAATTCACAAACATGTGTTTGTCCATGCATTTCTCTTGTGGATCTTTCTCTAGATGCTGTCTAACCAAAAACGTAAAAGTGTGATCCTTACACTCATTAATGTGCCTAGTAAGTGCATTTGTCATTCTATCATGCTTGATATCTAACAGGTTCTCCCCTGTTCTGTTCTTAAAATATCTACTAGTTTTTCCAATATAAAATATAGGACAGTTTTGGCACTTTGCCATGTAAACTACATTTTGGGTATTACAATTGTAATGCCCATTTATCACTATATGTTTACCATTCAGGAAAAACCTTTCACCTATTTTAGGATAGTTATAATTATTTTGATGTCATCTCAGTAACAGATATTATATCTATTGGTTCCAACAATAATAATAATAATAAAAAACCTTTAAGAAAAAAATAAGAGGTTTTAAAGTTTAAAATACATTCATGTGAATATAAAATATTGAATGGGTTGGGTTTTTTTAAAAACATTGTTCTAGGCATGAATTTAATGGTCAATCATTTGACTTAATAATTTTAGTTTAATTTATTAATTAGTGACTAATAGTAATTTTAATTGATCAATTATGTAACTATATATGGCTGGGTTGGATTGGATGAATTTGTTCTGATGAAGTCCCTTGTATTGGGGGAAGAAAGCACTTAATGTGGATTAAATAGTTGAATTTTATAAATTGCTGGTTCTTCCTGTGGTTCTTGCTGTGGTTTTGTTTTGTTACATAGCAATAACCATCTCCTGGGTGTTATATATTGAAGACTTACTCATGGTTGCCTTTCTTTAATCACTCGAGCTTTGCCCTCATGATTAAATTATACCAACTGTGGGTAAATCTTCAATATACCACACCTAGTCATTGGTTATTGCTATAATATAGTGCTATAATATAGCTATTTTTCATACTTAACTATGTTAAGACAGACCAATGAACTTTAATTTTTATTTTCTTTTGTTTGTAACCAACCTTCCAGCACATTTGTCTGTACTGTGATTTATTTTTCAATTACGTAGCATGTTGGATGACTCTTTCATCCTCTTTTAAATGAATACTGGTTATAGTCTATGTATTAGGATGGCTTATTCATTTTTATGCTAAAGGCCAACAATAGGATTCTATTATTAAATGTTCAACTTCTCTGTCCTTTTTCTCCCTACTTACTGTTCCTGCTATGAACAAACAACAATACAGCATTTAAAATATTTTAAATTGACTGTTTCTTTCCACTAGAACAGTATCTTACTGTACTGTGGTAGTTTCACTTTCAAAAAAAACTTTTATCCTACCCTGAAAAATCTTACTGCAGTCTCCAATTTATTGATGTCATCAAGGCCAATTAATACAGGTAGTTTTCAGGATAATTCTCTCCCCAAAATGACATCACCATGACCGTCCTAAAACCCCACCCATGCTTTGATGTCACAGCTCCCTGGTTCTTCCCCTACCCACACAGAAAGTAAAGGCTAGAACAAGAAAATAGTACATGAATCAAGTCTCTTGCTGTGAGCTGTCAATCACAGCAGGTAACATCTCAAATTACCCTTAGCACTTTGACGGCTACGGAAATTAGATGTGAAGGGGGATGGGAGATGAGTCAAAGTAGTACAATTCAGGCTTCACAAAAGACTGTAATTTAACCATTCTAAAAAGAAGCAGCAGTAAAAAGCACTTTGAAAGTCTGTTCTGTGGCATTTGCACTGTTTGTGTTTTTAAGTAATCATTGAACAGCATGAAATATTAAAACTAATTGAAAGACAGCAGTGTATGCATGTAAAATTAATGCAATGACAGGAGCTTTAGGAAGAAAAAGGCCTGTGTGATGTAATTTTTCACAGACAAGCACTGCATTGTGAGATACCTAGAGGCAGACTAAACAATCAGACTTACTTCAAGATGCCAGACCCCATATGGTCAGACTCAGAAATTACATATAAAAATATTTAAAAAACTGTAAATAGTCCCAAGGTGGTGTTAAAATTTAGGAAACACCAAACCATGATGAAATAAACATGTTTTTTGAGTCTATGGGTGAAGTTCTCCTTTAAGAAATTAACTCTGCCAAACAAGTTTTCAAGCAGACACACACACACACACACACACACACACACACACACACACACACACACACACACACACTCACACTCACATACACATATACACACACAGGTTTTGTGCCATAAGTCTTAGCAATGAGGCATCTGACCTGTGGATCAAGATTTTGCCATAAGTCTGAGCAGTGAGGCATCTGACCTGTGGATCGAGATTTCCACAGTAGAATGTTTTAAATGTCTCTTTTAGCCAAAAAGAAAACAATGAAATATTTTGCTTGCTCTTGGGTGGTATACGTGGATATTAATTAAGTCACTGTATCCATCTTCAGTAATTGTTTAGCTCTTGAAGAAGGGCTTATGATGTCTGAAACCTTAAAAAGGTTATATTGCAAATATATGTTAGCCCAAATACAATGTGTTGTATCATATCTGGGCTCTTTTAGTGGGACAACATTACGTTTATCCATTTCTTCTTTTTTATTTTGCCATCTGCTCTTTATTCATATGTATTGTTATTGATTGTTTTTTTCCCATAAAAGTGTTCCTTTATCTATAAAATTTTGCTACAGTTTGTGTAAATATGATTGTTCATGACTGATACAACACTGTTATGTCTTTGTGTACAGTTCTATACTTATAAACTTCGTAATTCTTTGAACTTGCTTGGAGCTGTCCTCCCTGGATATCCTGTATAATTGAGCACATATCCTGTAGGATGGTAGCATGTCTTGCCATCAAAGTAGCATTGTGTTTGTTCCCATAATTTTTCCTCATCACAGCTGACCTTATCTACTAGTGCTGCCTCACCTCATTGGCCGTGACTGCCTGGCTCTCCTGTTCCTCCCCCCAGATGTACTCTGACCCATGTTTGGGGCTGATGAGGACACTGAGGCATCCTGATGTAGCAATATACTTTTGTCATGGGGTAGATTTTAACATAAGCCCTATCTTCTCCATTTCTCCTTGAGCACACCTGCAGTTGCCAATGGGCAGATGTGCAATGGAGTCATGTGCTATATTGTTCCACCACCCTGGTGACTAAGCCACTATCCCTCACCTATTTCCTATTATGCTAAGTATCCCCTACGTGTCTCCAGCCTCGACCATGGATCTAACATGAGGACTTGCCTGGTGTGTGCTCTGTCAGACCATGGTTCTAACATGAGGACTTTCCAGGTGTGCGCTCCCTCACCCCAATATAGGCACACCCATCCTTCTCCTATAGGATCTCCGATTTCTGTACCACTGCTTGAACCACACTGCCAGGACTATAAGAAGGGTTTTACCCCCCTGTGCCACAGTGCGGCTAAGTGAGATTAGTTGAACATTTATTTGAAACGCAGTGTTTATAATGGTTGGCACCTTTTTTGTTAATCTGATGGTATAATTCATGAAGTCAGAGACAGAGTGACTTTACAGTGCTGAATGCTGGAATTTGCCCCTTCTCCACTGTTATGCGATCTTGGAGTTGGTATATATACTTAGCAGGGGATACATGAAGGGTGCAGGGGGGCTTGCCCCCTACATTAAAAATGTGTTAAGTATTTTGAATTTTCAGTCTTCTGAAGGAGACCCACAAATATATATATATATATATATATATATATATATATATATTTAGTAGGACATGTGGATTGTTCATAGGTTCATAGATTAGCACTAGGCTAACTGCCCTTCTGGACCATTTTAAGCCTAGCCAATTACACATGTGAGAATCAAACCCTGTGCCTTGTGTCTGTAAGGTAAACACTTTAACCATTATGCCAACCTCCCACTCCCTGCTCTCTCATAAAGAAGACTTTTGTGACTTTAAATTTCAGCTGTGTTCATCACATTTTTACTTTTACTCAAATCGTATTCATTAAATACTAACATGTACAGCAATCAAGTCTCTCCAGTTTTCAAAGTATAATAAATAACTAAATATAGGAAGCAGTTTATCATCTCACCATATAGCTGTACTGTCATCTCATAGGAGGTGTAGTGCACTGACTATTACATTTGTTTCATTGTATTGTCATTCATTTGTTCTAGAAAAGTTTTTATAGCAATGTGAAAGTGACAAATGCATTTGGATGAATGCTAGTATCATAATTGTTTGTCCCTTAATAAATATGAACGAAATCCCTCAAATCACTTAAAAATATACCAGTCACTTTATCTTATGTTATATGAAAGAAAGAAAGAAAGATTGCTTGCATAACGATATCATTATGTAACATTTTCTTACATATTCTGAATTGTGACAAATATTCCACATTTAATAACGGGTTATTCCCATTATTTTCCATTTCTAGCTTTGTTTTAAACCATAAAGTATTTCCAGTATGTTGTTGTGTTTTTTAAGTATGTCTTATCTTATTGTATGATATTCGGTGGCAAGGCATCTGTTAAATTTTATTTTGTTTTCCATTAGTTGAATGTCAAACTCATCTTCTTTCTTTTTCATCCTCTTTATTTTGTAAGCTACTTGGGTCCACAGTGCGAGGATGTTTTTGATTAATTAAATGTTGACACATTCATTTGCGGCACATAAAACAGCAACTGTTTCTGCGTGTTTAATTGTTTCCAAAGCTGATTACATGTGCTGCTCACTGTGAGGTGATATCAAGTAAATAAATATTGCCGACATTATGTAGCAGATGCTTTTAAGAAACATACCTAATGGAAGTGACTGGTGTTACATATTAAAATCAGTATTCTAATGTGAAGTTGAAGTTAAGCATCAATGTAAGAGATAAATGAATGGCTAAATCACAGCACTACTTCTAGAAGACAGATTTTACCTTTTACTTTTCTTGAGTTCTGGAGTACTATAAACAGGCACAAACTAAAAGGAGGAACACATTTCTAACTGCTGGTATTGCAGATCTCTTCTTTGTGCAATTCATAAAACTTAGGTACTCTTAGCTTGCTGCCTCTGTGGTTTTTCATTTTCTATCCTACACCCTGTATTTTGTTCTCTTAAGCAAGAAAAGCTATATATTGTGGAGCATTTTTGGACTTTGTCAAGACTGGAAGATATGTAAGTGGATTCGATATATAAAAATCTACATTAATGTTTGGAAAGGCTTTCTGTCATACCTCTCAAGCTCTAATAGCAAAATATCTAGACAAAGCATAAATAATGGGTTGGGGGGCAAAGGCTCAAAAATAGGGACAATTTTTAAATATTGATCTTACAAACTTAGAAAATTGATGGGCCAACAGGCTTTGCATTACAATGATTTTTTTTTTGAAAGATAGAAAGTCTGAATCTCAAGTGCCTGTCATTATTTTCTGATTCCACTCCTCAATAGTTTGTCAAAGATTTGCCAGGAAGCCACAATTTTATGAGAAATATACCAAAAATAAGAGGCAAAACTCTGGACATTGTGTGAAAATCTATACAGTTGAGAGGTATGCTTCCTGTAAGTAAATCTAAAATGCATATGTCAACAGCAGAAATCCCTTCCAAAGCAGAGATGCAACATTAAGAGCAAAGAATGAAATGTATAGGATAGACTGTGAATCATAGCATGCATATAGTATATATATAATCTATATATATATTTATATATGGATCTACTTTACAAGCTCAAAGTTTCAAAACTTCGAATAGCAAATGGTCAAGACTGTAAGATCAAAGTTTTGAAACTTCAAAACTGTAATAAAAAAAATAAAAACAAATTTTTTTTTTTACATTTTTGCAGAGGGGCAAGCCCCCCTGCACCCTCCACACCCCCTGCTAAATAAATATACCAGCCCTGAGATTGCACTATAATGAATAAAATTGTAAATTTCCCATTCTGCAGTGTACGGTGATCTCCATTCAAAATGTTCAAAGTTTCAAAACTTCGATCTTATGGTCTTGACCATTTGCAGTTCAAAGTTTGGAAACTTTGAGCTTGTGAAGGGAATCCATATATATATATATATATATATATATATATATATATATATATATATATATATATATATATATATACATATATATATATAGGTTCACTTTTAAATTTAAAAATCCCAAAACCCTGAACCCCTAAATCCTGACATTCAGAAGTTCAAAGTTTTGGAATCTAGAAATGTATCAATGGAGAACGCCATATAGTGCGGAACAGGAACTTTACTATTCTCTGCACTATAGTGCGATCTTGGAGTTGGTATATTTAAGTTGTGGAGGGTGTGGGAGATGCAGGGGGGGCTTGCACCCTGCAAAAACATGATGTATGTGGTTTTCTTCTTTTAGTGTTTTTTATTTTTCATTTCGAGATTCCAAGACCTCAATTTCTGAATATCGGGATTTAGGGGTTCGAGGTTTTGGGATTTCAAATATTAAAAGTGAATCCATATATATAAATATATATATGTGTGTGTGTGTCTGTGTGTGTGTGTGTGTGTGTGTGTGTGTGTGTGTGTGTGTGTGTGTGTGTGTGTGTGTGTAAGTATACGATTGTTTCATCATTTTGTGAATGTTTAAAACAGTGCATACAAAAAGTGCAGTCTTTTTAGACTGAATCTAAAAAGATCAAAAAGAAAGAAAGAAACAAAAAATGCTTGCCTGGGCCAAGCCTCCTTGTACTCTCACACCCTCTATTAATTACATATACCACCTCTGAGATCTCACAACAGCAGTGGGCATATGCTAAATTGTTTAATTAATAAGAATTCATTATCTGCAAATTAAAGCAGATATTACAAGGTAATTCAGTGCAGTAAACATTCAGTTAATGTACTTTCACTCTAATGGAAAGTCAAGCAAACTGGCTGTTATACTGTTCAAAAATAATGTATTAAAAGGCCACAATAAATGAATATCACAATGTGCATTGTTAATAATCCAAGTTTATTGTTTTCTTTTCTTTTCTTTTCCTATACAATATTATTTGCATAAGAAAAACTTTCAGTGAATAGAATCTAATAAATTACTTTACAGAAAGTAAACCTAAACAAAATTGCACCTTGTAATATTCAGTGTAAAATCAGCTTAATTTCAAATGTAAAGCAAAGCTAATTGTTAAAGCTTACTTATCTGTCCCATAAATCTTCAATTGGCAGTGTTAATTAGTAAACTTACTTTTGTTCCATTTTTAATAGACTGCATTATGGAAAGTAAAGGTGGATGTAATACAAACTCAAAGCTTGAATGTGCCTGTGAACAGTATTTAAAGTACAAGTCACAAACATTAATCACACCATTCTTGCTTTCTTTATGATACTGATCACAAATACATTACCACACACGTTCATCTTTGTTTTAATCTTGCAAACTGCATAAGGTAGTGAGTTACTTTAAACATAGTGCTCTGCTATATCCAGTACCACATTACTTTAGACTGCTGCTCTAAAATGAATGCTGTAATGACACTACAATAGGACATACTTGAGATCTGCCAGATTTGTAAGGACAGTGACTGACCGAGTGAAGCTTAATAATTTGTACATATTATTTATTAACACCTGAATTTAAAATAATACAGTGTTATTAAAAACAATTAGAGCATAGTACTACATGAACAAGCATGATCAGTGGCAGTACACAGGGAGGAGGTGATTCAGGGACACAAGTAGCGCAAACGCATTACAGGAAAACTGTGTGGTATGCATGGCAAGAAAATAGCCAGTCATGCTAATGAGACTCATTATGTATGCAAGTTACAGCAGATATTACAGAGTAATTCAGAGGTGTAAACATTTAGTTGAAAGAGACACAGCGCTTATCTATTCTCTGCACCAGTTCTTGGTGTACAGTGGTTTTATACTATTATGCCCGGAAAAGTAGCCATCTCAGCTGTGCAGCAAGTGTTGATGGCCACAACTGAAGCCAGTGCCAACAGTGGTGAGCTCTGTCACCCTCTGTTTTGTAGATGTCTGTTAGTGGCTGACATACTATCAGCTACTGTGTGGAGTGTGGGCAGGGAGTTAGTAGAGATGTGGCACCCATACATGGAATCAAGGACAGATACATGGATTGCCTTTGTCAGTGGATGTAAATGTTTTCTATAGGGTCCTTTCAGCATCTGACAAGGTATACATTAGGAGTTTGCAGATACCAGTCTCACAGATCTACATTAGTTCCTTGACATAATGCTACTGCCTCACTTTCTAGTACAGCAGTTAAGGAGATATAATTCAATAAACAGGTCTGTCTAAGTGGGTCTAAAAGACTGTACAGGTGGTGGGTTTTGTATACTATCCCCCGGGATTCATGAAGCTTGCGCCAGGTGCAGGCATAGCATCAGCATTCTAACACCAAACATGGTCGCCGAGCGATTCAGGTATGAGCTGTTTCCACGTGCACTATCAACGTACGCTACACCTGCACAACTCCTGAGCCTTGTATGCTTATTACCCCATGTGCAGCAGAGTAGCATGCAAATGAAGGTATGTAGCAATTCAGGAAGTGATGCAGGTGTAGTGTAAGCAAGCAGAAATGTAAACCGTAGAAAATGGTTTACATTTTTGCAAACATAAAATCGAAGCCATGACAGCCGACTAAACACATGTATTATAATGTTAATATATGCCAATGGCTAAATATATTGCCATTGGCATAAAAAAAATTTACAAAATATAAAATTAACATTTAATATATATAGTCGCACTATCGTGACGTGGAAGCACAGGGCAGCGGTGTGCAAAGGGGATCGCAAGGAATATATAAAAACATAGAATAAAACTGCAATGAAACACATAACACGATTCCCCCATAATAGTCAATGGCAAGGCATGCTACACCATACTCATGGCGCAAGGGTTGCTAAGGGGCAGTGACAGTGTTATGCACAGTAGCTAGGAATTAGTAGGTAATGCCATGCAAATGAGAGGAGTAATAGTGAATCACAGATTCCCCACTGGTGTCAGGATGCACCTCACAGTGTAGTGTTATAACACCGAGGTGTGCCCTTCAGATAAAGATGATATCAAGAGAGGGGTGTGTTGCCATTGCTGTAAGCACATTGGAGCATTGCTAAACCGGTCTGCCCCTAGCTAGGCAAAGCTGCAGGATAGGGGTGTGTCAAATTGCCCATAGCTATGCTTAGCTGAGAGTACACAAGGTAACCGAGTATGAATGTGAATTGAGATGAAAATGCGCATAAACTCGGTAAATGGGTATGCGTGTCGCGCACCACAGCTGAAACAGGAAGGATATAGAAAAAAAATAAGGAAATGCTGCAGCAGTGAAATTGGAGTACAAATGACTAATTAACACCTAGGAGCCTACAGTGGGCCATTGACAACAGCTAACAAGAAAACAGCAAAGTGTCATAGCAGAACAAAGACGATATGCAGTATATCAGCTACAAGGCACAATTCGCCATGACTGGGTAGGGAAAGTACAAAACAAGAAAGACGGCAGGTGGATGCATGCCTGATAATGGGAGGGGATCTAGGTCTAAAAGTGAATTAAAGGGCAACAGAGTAATCAAGGCAAGCAAGATCTCCACAGTAAAGGCCCCACACTAGCAGTACTCATTGCAAAACCCATAATTAAGACACGCAGCAGCTGGAATAGTTCATACACACCCACTTACATCAGCAGCATCCATAGCACAATACTATAAAGTGTGAAAGCACCTCACACACATTTATGTATTCTCATACACTCTGCACCAGTGGTGCATAAGACGGAGAACTTTTATTATGTACATGTTAGGGGCTGCCATAGCTTTGATCCACCAGTACGTGTTGGACACTGAAGGTGGTGTGGAGGATGATGCACACGACCACCTCAGGCACCGGAGGAGGAGGAGTGTTCAGACCCAGGGTAACCTACCAGGGGCTACATGATCTGGAGATAGTAGAGTGTTACAGGGTGGACAGGGACACCCTACAGCAACTTGTGGAGCTGTGCCGGCCATGCCTCAGAGCCTGAACAAACAGAGGAGAACCCATCCCAGTGGATACGAAGGTATTTGTAAGCCTAAGAATACTAGCTACAGGTACCTTTCAAAGACCAACTGGGGATATAATTGGGTATCTCACAGGCATCCGCATCCAGGGTACTACACCAGTTCCTGGATGCCATGTTACCACATGCCAATGAGTACATATACTTCCCCCGAACGCAGGAAGAGTTGGCCAGCAATATGCGACTCTTCCACCATGTGGCAGAATACCCGGAGATACTGGGTGCAATAGACTGCACACACATACACATCAAGTCACCACCCGGTGAGCAGGGAAGGCACTACATAAACCTCAAGGGATACTCCACCATCAACTGCCAGGTCATGTGCAATGCCCAGGGCATTATCATGGATGTGTGTGCTGGCAGCCCTGGAAGCTATCACAGCTCCCACATCTGGCATGCCTCACAGTTGTATTGGTTATTTGCCAGGGGGGACATCCCAAATGGCCACCTGGTGGGGGATGCTGGCTATACATTGGAACCGTGGATGATGACTCCCATCAGAAATGCATACACACCCATGCAGGAATGCCATAATGAGGCACACGGACAAACCCGAATCATCATAGAGCGTGTGTTTGGGATGCTGAAATCATGGTTCCATTGCTTGGACATATCTGGTGGAGCCTTGCAGTACTCTCCAGGCACATGTGCCCACATCTTTATAGTGTGTGCCATGCTACACAATATGGTCCTGAGGAAACAGCTGCAGCAGGGACAGAATGGTGAAGGCCCTGACAGCTCACCACCATTGCCAAGGGCCCAACAGGCACAGAGGTACTCAGGCCATGAACACCCTGAGCCAGCCCCATTAGGCAATCAGAGGCGTGCCCAGTATGTCCATGCCTTGGCAAAGAGGGAACGTATAGCACACACAGTGACAGTGTAGGCAACTAGGGACTGACACCTTTCTCCACCTGCACACACAGTAAAAATGGATGGCACACACAAGACTACCTGTAAATTGTCATGTATAGGCAGTCTATCCTGTGCATCCAACATAGGCAGCCCTCAACTATTGCACACACAATAGCCAGTGGCACAAGGTAAGTCAACACCTGAACAGTAAACTAAACTATTGGCATATGCAGATATTGTATGTATAGATTCATAGGTAGGTACTTGGCCAACTGCCAGAGGCCATTCTTAAGGTCAGCCAAAATGTGTCAGCATTTGCCACCCCATTGAGTCATTAACTGTCCCTCTGTGGAACAGAGCCAATGGCGGGATCCCTGGGGTGCATCTACTGTTCGCCATCCACCCTTCAAGGTTTCTCTTGCAGAGTGTTAGTGAAGGGCTCTGTAAAATGTAGTTAGGGATGTTGTTCCAAAGTATGGGGAGTGTCTGTGACAGGAAGCTGTCTCTTCAGCATCTTCCAGTTATTGTTGTGGCAAGGTCAGCTCTCTACAGTGTGTGGCTCACTGTGACATGGATTCCCATAGGTGGAGCATATCCATCAAGCCAGAGTTCAACATGGCTGTGTTGGTCAGTGGAGATCATCTCTGGGTAAACGAGATGCCACTGAGTAAAGCAGGAGTTTATTCAGTCCAACTGCATAGGCCATATGTTGGAGGCCAGTATTTTCCTTGGTGAGGTACATTCGTGGACCCCTCAGCTGTTGGATATGTCCTCTGAGGTACATCCCACATGGATTATTATATCCTATGATGGAACTGATGAGTGATGAGTAAAGGGGCACTATAACCCCAGTATGTCTAGATGGGAATCCTTTAGTAGTCAGATGGCCTACATAGAAGGATGTCCTAACTACTGTGGAGATATGATTGTCACAGAGTAGATCACTATCTACCTTAGTCCCCAGATACCCCATTGCCTTGTCTGTATTAAAGTGGCTGCCACTCATGTGTTAATATGTGGGTGCCAATTCCACAATGGAATGACCATGCAGTTAGTGGCACTTAGCTGGAGCCATGTCATTGGCACCCTGTGACATTCTCTGTGAGGCCCCCTGAGGGATGTCCGTGTCAGCTGGACTATCAGTCATGGCTCCCAGCTTGCAGTCATTGCCAAACATGGTCTGTCATAGTCCACCTGTGTTTGCCTGTACATCTGAGACATATATGCCAAACAGTAGGGTTCACAGGACTGAGTCCTGTGGGACACCAGTCATGACTGTTCAGGAGTTGGACCTGGAGACCGCTAGTCGTACCATGTGGGTTGTGTGTGTCAGCCCATTGGCAACCCAACCTGTGATGTATAGGTGAATGTACAGGCTGGTGTGTTTATCAATAATACCTGAGTGGGGCATGGTGTCAAAAGCCTTGGTGAGGTCCAGGTAGTATGTGTGAACCCCCTCCCCTGTCATCTAACGTCTTGTTGACTGTATGTAAGATGTCAAACAGGTTCGGTAGGCATGAACTGCAGTCAACCAAGCTGCCCTGGGTTGGGTCACGTGTCCGAAGGTTACCAATGTCATTGTTAATGAGTGCCATGAGGATGCGAACCATACCAATGCAGACCAGGCTAGTCAGGCTTATGGAGTGGTAGTTACCATGGGCAGTTGTGATTTCCCTGTGATAGAGTGGAATAACCATTGCCACGTGCCATTGTATGGGCATGTAGCCTGTGGAGAGGCTGAGGTAGGAATGCATAATTAGGTGGGGGCAGGTCGTCTTGTACAGTTTGCAAGATGCAGTCTGGGTCAACATCTGCCTCCACTGATGCTGTGTTCTGCTGTTAGAGAGGGCCATTTTATTTATTTATTTATTTATTTATTTATTTATTTATCATTTGTTGACCGGGAAAGTCCGACTAGGTTCCACAGAGCCTGTTTTCAGCGGAGGCCCGGGGAGAAATGCTCCAGATGCATGTCTTTGGAATGTGGGAGGAAACCGGAGTACCCAGAGGAAACCCACGCGAACACAGGGAGAACATGAAAACTCCACACAGAAAGCACCCCAGCCGAGAATCGAACCGGAAAACCTCTTGCTGTGAGGCGACAACGTTAACCGCTGCACCACTGTGCAGCCCATTTCCACCTATGTGTCTCTGATGGTTGGGATACCGTACCTTTTGGGTAGTGTTGTGGGCTCTTTAGGGTGTGAAGTATGCACCAAATGTATCTGCAAGGATGTTGGCGATATCAGTAGGGTCAGCATATTTTGTGCTATATTTCACTGGCACAGTGCAAATCTGTGTGTCACCACATAGATCCTTGACATAGCCAAAGAAGGCTTTGTGGTTATCTTTTGAATCCTTGCGTATTCTCCCGCTGACGTTAGCCTTGGATGATGTCATGAGAGACCTACGTATCATACTAATAATGGTCACGGATGTCTGCCCTTCGTGGGATTTGCTGTGCATCTGGAACACTTTCCTACATCTGTAGTATAGCCTGTTTATTGCAGAGGTCCACCAGACTGGTGTCCTTGTCTAGGAGGGGTGAGTCTTGGCTTACCAGAGATGGCACGATCCATACATCTGTCATGTGCTTATAGACTGCATTTGTAAATCTGTCTGTATCTGGAGCAGTGTTTCCCCTTAGCGTGGGGGCTGTGAAACCTACCACCCCTGTCACTAGTAGTATAAATGTAGCTGTAGGGAAGGTATACACTGTAGTATCTGTGGGTGGGGGAGATGCTAGGGTGTGGAAACAGTGAATAGTTTATGGTCAGATCTAACCAGTTGCCCATGTTGGTGATGACCACATCGAGTAGCATCCACCCCACGTTAGGGAGGTTACCACCTGATACAGGGCATATGAGGTGATACATTCCAGGAAGCGCTGGTCCCAGAAGTGAGTACAGGAGTATGTTTCCCTGTTAATGGTATGGTAGTTGACATCAACCAATGCCAGGGTGTGTGTTAGGACCTTCATGTTCTCCTCTGTCTCCGGGTAGGTGGAGTGGAGGTCCTGGGTCATGGAGGGTGATCTGTAGCAGGTCACAGTTTACATTGCAGTTGTGGCTGATATTAGCTACACATGGATCATCACAGAGGTATCATGCTGCTGCACTAACCTGGAGGTGTAGGTATCCCTGATGAATATGGATATAGCCCCTCCATGTCTGTCAGTCCATGTTCCGTGACTGAAATGTGTGGTATGAGTTGTAGTCTGGTAGTGCTGGTGTGCTCTCAGGAGCCTTAAGACAGATTGCAGTTAATGCACAAATGTTGATGTTATCCATCCCGAGGAGTGCTGTGAGTGCATGCATGTTGTGATCACAACCCATGGTGTTGAGTAGCATAAAGCACATTGAATCTGCTATTGTGCTGTTTACGGAGCTGGTATTCACCTTCAGGACTCTCCTAAATAAGGCACTATGGGGGCGCCAATAGCCTTGGCCTGTATTCCAAAGTGTAAGGCAGACACATAGGCCGGTATGGTATCATTGCATGCATGTTCCCCATCTGTGCTTGTTTTTCATCTCCCCTGTAGTTAACCTAGTGGTAAGCAGTAGAAAGCCTTAACCTTATGCAAGATTTCTAGCTTCCCAGATAGGCATTTGGAGTGACTAAGTATCAGTGTTCTGTATGTTCCTGCTGTACTCATCTGTTTTCTGACTACATGATGAGT